>NC_061122.1:173204008-173378716 GCF_002878395.1 Capsicum annuum
CCCCTACATCCAACTTCAAGAACCTCCAAAGTTCACCATTAATTCTGTAAGTTTATTCAAGATTCCAAGTTCCTAGTTCAAGAACTCCAAGAACCATCATTCAAAGGCACGATTAATATCTCAAAAATGAGTATCGATCTAAAGTTCATCATTCAAGGTATGTGGGGTTTTTCAATAAGAACTCTCTTTCGTTCTTGTGACCAAAAATAATTTTCTTTACAAAGGCATAATTTTTATTTGATTTTTATGAATTGGAAGCATGAACCCATATTTTATGATGATTATTATGAAATCTTGATGTTTATGATTTTGAAAGATGAATTTACATGTGTGGAGATATAAAGCATAAATCTTGAATGATATTTATCATGATTTTGATATTTGGGTCGTGAATCCCCATTGGAAATTGTGTTTTTTGAGAAAGTGTATGTTATAAGTATGTTGATGTTGAATATTTGAGATATTTTGAATGATTTGACCTTTTGGTCTTAATGGAGTTGTTTTGAACTCGAGTGTGAAAGAAATCACAATGTGGTTGATTTTGATAAATGGGAAGCATGATGGCTCCCGATGTATATTTATATATTACTGAAATTGTTTTGTTACTGATGGCTCGCTAGTTTTATTGATTTTTTTAGAGGCTTGTCAGACTAGTATAGATGTTGGGAGTTGACTAATAAGTCATATTTTGTTATCTTTTTGAAAATTTTTTATTCTTGGATGATGATTACTCTATTGATATTTTAGGGTTATTTATGAAAACCCCGTTGATTTGTGTTGAACTGAATGAAAATGGCTCAAAGGGTTAGCTTGGGGCTACTCGTAGCCTTAAGCACCGTGTGATGCTCTAGGACCCATTTTTTGGGGCGTTACATTGAACTTCTCCAAAGCTATTAAATTGAAAATCACTTGCAAAATTAGAAGCTAGGTTAGTAAGAAAATTAACAAGCATAGTACCTTCCTTAAGAAAATGTACTACTGTTACTTAGATGCCACTCATCATAGATCTAATAGAGTTGATCCTATTAGCGTTGCATTACATTGCATATGTATTTTTTGTGTTTCTTTATGTACCCTTAATGTGTACATAGTTTCGATATATATATATACACACGCACACATATATATACATTCGTTTTTAGTTGTTCTATGTCGTTCTAATATTATAGAATTATTAGTGGAGATGGTGCGAGCTATCATTTGGAAACTTTTCTTTTTGCAGGTGACATGATATTAATATCTTCTACTTTTTTATTTTATGCTTTTCTCAATTGACATATAATACCTACTAAGTACAATTGGATCGTACTTACCCCTACTATGATATTTTGGTGTAGATTCTAGCTCGAATATAAGATACGACAACTGATTCATGCTACTCAAAGTGAATACTTTGAGATACTAGCATGTTCTAGAGTTCATAGCTAAATTTGGGACTCTTCTTGTCCTTATCTTATCTGTACTCATTTTTAGAGATGGATTTATATGTTCTGATATTTGATTATTTTCTTAGATGCTCTTGTACTTATAACACCAGATTTTAAGGGTTTTATGTATATTTTATTTCAGTCTTCCTCTATGTATATATATGTGTTGACCTGACTTCATTCTAAAAGTTTCATTTATTTTGTTTAGTTTATATTTTGAATTTTCTTTTCTTTTTATGTATTTGGCTCACCTACTAAGGCTGGGTCTCGGTAGGTGCCACTATGACATTAATTTTAAGGTAGTGACAAATTAGTATCAGAGCGCTAGGTTCACTGGTATCATAAGTGTAAGAGTAGGATATTTAGTGGAGCCTCGCAGATCTGTACCTAACGTTTCTATCTATCTTTAAGAGTCTATAATACATTTATAGGAAAACTTTTCTAATTTGATTCCTTATTGCGTGGGTTATTCATACCCTATATTCTAAACTTACATTCTATTCTTTTTGGCATAGATGATGAGGACTAGGTCTAGAGATACTAGGGATAATGAGCTAATACCCTATTTTAGAGCCTAGTCAAGGGGCATAGTAGGGCTCATGGTTGACCCTGAGGTAGAGGACGGACACAAGGAACTACCCCAGTCAGAGGACATGCTAAGGAGGCATTTCTTAAGCTTGAGGTTGAGTATGTTGAGGGTAACTATCAGTTACGGGGTGTGGGGCCAACTTAGGTCCTATAAAGTTTGGTTAACACACAGTGATATAAGATCTATTAATTTGTCTCTTGAGTCATTTGGATAGTGTTTATTTTAGTGTATCGAGTATTTATCAAACTTCAAGTGGTATTCAACTATTAGTGCCAGCTTCTGCTGATGGTATTCTGACTTTAGGGTAAAACAAATTTTTGTTATACCTCCATGTGTGGATTCACTACCTACTAGACTTACTGTTTCTCCAGTTGCTATGGTCCCATCATGTCTTCTGATAATCAGAAGAGGTTCATCAGCTTGGCTTTTTCCAAGTTTAGTAGTGTGATTGAAGAAAACACATATGTGTTTCTGATTGATTATCCGGAGAGATTCCATAACATTAGATCCCTTAAGTCTCATGGTGGTGCTTATATGACTTATTAATTGACCGATGTGGCTAGATAGTGATGGTGGTCTTTCTCTAATTATAGACCATAGAGTTCGTTCGCTATGTCATGGATCTAATGTTTTAAGGCTTTTCTAGAGAGGTTCGTGCCTAACAGTTTGAGGGATCATATGAGAGATGAGTTTGATCACTTGGAGAAAATCTCCATGTATATTGCTTAGTATGAGGCACTCTTTCCTGCTTTATCTAGGTATTCCTCCACCAGTATCTCTACTGAGTCAAAAAGGATTAAGAAGTTTATCAAAGTATTGAAGGGCCCTTATCAGTTGGATACAACTCAGTTGGTAGTTTTAGGAACTTCTTTTCAGAATATTGTAAAGCATGACAAGTTGATTGAGTCGATTACATAGGCTACTCAGAGAGGCACCAAGAAGGTGCGTTGATAGGGTAAGTTTAGTAGACATGTATCTCGAGTTAGGGATTTCTCTGATAGAAGTTGTTGTGATTATCATGGTATGCCTATTTTGGAAGCTTTATAGGGATTAGGTGGCAAGCCTTTGATTTTTACATCTTTAGTTAGCTAGGTATCGGGTCAGGCAAGTGACGGTTTTAGTTTCAGTTCATTGGGCCCGAGAGGTCATCCTAATTCTTTTAGGACTCCACATATTATGTCAGACAACACTTGTTATATATGTCCTGGGGTTGGTCATTTGGCAAATGACCGTCCTCAATGTGTACTTAGTCCTTCCTAGTAGGGTTCTTCGCTTCAGTTTTTCCCTACTCTTATTTCTGCCATCAGAAATGATTCACAGAGTGGCAGAGGTCGTACTAGAGGTGCTCGAGATGGAGATAAGAAAGCTTATGGTAGTGGATACGGGTCTTTTTAGCCTGGGACTAAACGTTGATAGTGTTTTGATATACTAGGGAAACCCGAGGTAGAGACATCTAATACAGTTATTATAGGTATTATCCCTGTTTGCTACCAATCTGTTTTGGTGTTATTTGACCCTGGGCCTCTAATGCAGTTATTACTGGTATTATCCATGCTAGTGTAACTTTTTCCTTGTTGAAAAGTATTCATCCTCGAATCCAAAGGTTCACCTAGAACATAAGAAGAACGATCACTAACATTGAAAACATTATGAACATTATATTTACTTGGCAAGTCTATCATGTAGGCATTATCATTAATTTACTGAAGAACTTTGAAAGGCCCCTCTCCCTTGGACATAACTTCCCTTTTTGGATGTGTGGAAACCTTTCTTTGTGAAAGTGTACCCATATCCAATCATCCATATTGAATATCACCTCCTTTTTCCCATGATTATTTTGATTGGCCAGTTTTGAATTATTTTTGTCAATAGCCTCTTTGACCTTGGAATGGATGTTCATCATCTCTCTTGCTCTTTTTTTGGCATCTAAACTCACAACCACATGGCTAGATAAAAGAGTCAGGGTTAATGAAAATAAAGGCTTAAAGCCGTAACATTCTTCCAGTAGGGACATTCTAATAGAAGAGTGAAAAGACCGACTATATGCAAACTCAATCAAGGGTAAACGGTCTTACCAAGACGTTGGGGTTCCCTTAATCATACACCTAAGCCTTCTTCCAACAGTTTGGTTAACTACTTCGATTTGCCCATCCATTTTGGGGTAGCAAGAAGTAGAGAACATAAGTTTGATACCAAGTGTACCCCATAGACTCTCTAAAAATGACTAAGAAACTTGGCATCTCTATCACTCACAATAGTTTGAGGGACCCCACACAATTTAAGCACATTAATGACAAATAAAGATTAAACATGAGACGTGTCGTTAACTTATGGAATGGAGTGAAATAAGTCATTTTGGAAAATCTATCCATTACCACAAATATGTTATCATGTCCTCTTTTATCCCTAGAAAGTCATAACACAAAATCTGTAGAAATATCCATCTGCGAACTACTAGGAGTAGGAAGAGGAGTATACTTACCTTGAGGTCGATTGGTGGATTTAGCTTGTTTGCAATCTAGAGATTGTCCATAAATCCGCTCATCCATGAGAATTTCAAGTATCATAGGTACTCTAAAGTGCCCAATCAAACCACCATTATAAGCTTCTTTGATGGAAAACTCTCTCTATGAACTCATGGGTACACAAAGTTGCCCATCATTGAACAAGAATCCATCAACCAATTGAAACCTATCAACCCATTTCCCTTGATGTAAACTTTCAAAAAAATCTTTGAAATTGGGATTCATATAATAAAATGCCTTCAAGTTTCAAATCCCATCATCATAGAAGCAAAAACATTGACCAACACATACCTTCTTGATAGAGCATCCGCTACCACATTATCCTTGTCTTATTTGTAGTTGATCACATATTGATAGGTTTCAATGAACTAAACCCATTTACTATGTGGCTTATTTAACTTGGATTGCTCATTAATATGTTTCAAGGACTCATGATCAGTCCTTATTATGGTTTTTTTATGCCATAAGTAGTGTTGCTAATTAGTCAAGACCCGCAGAAGTGCTTGCAAATCCTTGTCATAAGTTGAGTACCTAAGAGCATCTTCCTTTAGCTTTTCACTAAAGTAAGCTATTAGCTTCTCTTTTTGCATTAACACACCGCCTATACCAATACCCAAAGCATCATACTCAATCTCAAAAGCTTTGTCAAAGTTGGGTAGTTGGAGTAATGGTAAGGAACTTAACATGGATTTAAAGGCATAAAAAAACTTCTCTTGTTCATCACCCTATGCAAAAGGTACATCCTTTTTTATCAATTCAGTTAAGGGAGAAGAAACTGAATTAAAACTTTTCACAAACCGCCCGTAAAAACTTGCTAAACCATGATAACTTCTGACCTCGATTACATTGGTTAGATTTGACTAAGATTTGATGGATTCCGTATTCTTCATCAACCTCTATACCATTTTCATCAATCACAAAATCCAAGAAGATGACTTTTTCTTCATAAAATGAGCAGTTTTTAAGATGATCAAAGAGTCTCTCTTATAGCAAGACGTCAAACACTTCTTTTAAATGGGTCATATGTTCCTCAATGTTCTTACTATAGATATGTATGTCATCAAAATAAACCACCACGAATTTGTTGATGAATGGATTGAGACCATGGTTCATTAACCTCATGAAAGTACTTGGAGCATTGGTCAACCCAAATGGCATTACAAGTTACTCATACAACTCGAACTTTGTTCTAAAAGTTGTTTTTCCGCTCATCACACGATTTCATGCAAATTTGATGGAACCCAATTTGAAGATCAATCTTTGAGAAGATACTTGAGCCACAAAATTCATTCAACATGTCATCAAGTCTAGGAATTAGACGCCATACTTGACGATAATCTTTTCCCATCTCTGTAATTAATGCACATCCTCCAAGTTCAACCTTTTTTGGAACAGAATGGCTGGTAAGTCATAAGGATTTAGTATTTCTTTGATCAACCCCTTTTCAATAAGCTCTTCTGCTTGCCTTTGTAGTTTTTGGTCTTTTTTGGATTGCTCCTACAAGCCGATTCTTTGAGAATTTGTGACCCGTCATAAAAGCAATTTGGTGTTCAATCCCTTCAAAGGTGGTAACACTTTGGGCATATTCTCTAAAAATAGATCAATATAGTCTTACAAAAGAGAAGAAACAATACTAGTCAAAGTGCTAGTATCTTGGTTAGTATGTACAAAAGGTTGGTGTTGACAAGGCATACTAGAAAACGGTCCTCATCCACACCCTTGAGGCATTTTCTTAGATTGGTTGTCATACACATGTTCTTCCAAGACAAATCACCTCCTTCCGTTGTTAAAATAGTGGAACTTGCTCCTTCACCGTTTATCTCTTCCATTCTTATCCTCTTCTAAAGCTCCTTCATGGACCTATAGTCCTTACTACTTTGTAGGAAGTGGTAGGTGCAAGCATAAATTTCTTCCCCTAAATCATAAAAGTATACTTGTTGGACCTCCCATAGTGTACAACATCTCTATCAAATTACCACGGTCATCCCAATAATACATGGAAGGCCAATATAGACACAACATCATAAGTGAATCTCATTATTTTTGCCCACACTAAACCGAATACTTTCTTGTTGAGGACTTTTTCACCACTCTCATTAAGCCATTGTAATTTGTTGGGGTTGGAATGCTTTATTTTTGGTACTTTCATACGCTTTAACATAGAACTACTCACCATATTAGTGCAAATACCACTATCAATAATCAAAGAACACACTTTATCTTGGACTTTGCACCTAGCACAAAATAAATTCTCCCTTTGATTAAGTTTTTCTTTGGTAAGGGCTCTCATATGTATTCACCCTTGATTCTTTATCATCAACAAGCAAGGGTCTTTCTTTCTCAATAAAACAAGTAAAATTCCCTCTCATCGAGCCTCTCTTTCTTTTTCCTGAAGCATCTCTTTTTTTCTCACTTTTATCTGCCTCTTTCTAACTCTTTTTATCACTCTTTTCTTTTGCCTTTATTGTATACCCATCTAAGGGTGCAACAATTATTCTCTTATTAGGACTTACTAACAATCTATCCCTTTCTTTGACATGAAAGCATTGGATGGTAGAATGTCGAGGAAAGTTAGGTTTGGAATAGTTACCTCCTTGTGGCTTCTCACTTTCTTTGGATTTGTAATCAAGCTTGACTTGAGTATCCTGACCAATACCTTTATATTTCCCTTAGCTTTACTTCCAATTATCTTTATTCTTGTCCTATGTGGACGTGAAAGAAGTGTTAGACATATATGATCTTTTTCATTTCAAATTTGTTTCTACCTTTGAGTCATCATGAAAGGCCACTTCAAGACTATCATAGTGATTAAGCTTAAAAGGTCTTAAAATATCATGCCTCAAATTTACCATAAATCAAATCACCATATACTCTAAGCTTTCTGTAAGTTTAGAATTCATTCTCAAGTTTTCAAACTCCTCTTAATATACCTCCATACTTTTGGAACCTTGCCTGAACAAATGTACCTCCTTGAGCACTTCTTGGGAGTTTTTCGGGGTCAAGTATCTTATTTCCATAAGTGTAATCAATTCTAGCCATGTAGGTAACTCATAGTTATGATTGTCTCTCTCTTTCTCGCCTTTTGGACTCCTACCAAATGGATGCATAGCCTTTAAGATTATGTGAGAGCATACTTTGCCTTCAGCATTTTTGAGATATTATTTTTGAGAAAGATCCGCTCACTTTGAATTTTCCATTCCAATAACTCATTAGTGTCACTATTTCCTTTGAACTTGGAAAGTGTGACCTTTATGATTCTTAAGACCGGGTCTTAATTATTCCTTTCCCCAAACCTATCTTATCTATTTCCCATCTTATAAACTCTATATCGCATCCTACCCCTCTATTTTCCATCCTATCTCCTCAATCCTAATTTTTTTACCCCCATGGCTTGGTCCCACCTTAATTCCCAAGGACATACTCCATAATCACCGCTACCTCTATGGTCTCAAAATTCA
Source organism: Capsicum annuum (assembly GCF_002878395.1). Taxonomy (NCBI): domain Eukaryota; kingdom Viridiplantae; phylum Streptophyta; class Magnoliopsida; order Solanales; family Solanaceae; genus Capsicum; species Capsicum annuum. The sequence continues at coordinate 173,212,008 of NC_061122.1, forward strand.
AAGCTATTGAACTCATCATTCATTTCATTAGAGTGTGAATTTTGTATTGGTATTCTTGGTATGGCATTTAAGGTGCATTTTGTGGGGGTGATGTGTGGGTACTTTGTAAGGACACATGTAATATATTTTGAAGTGGAGTTTGGTATCGAACTAGGTTATCCATAAAAAATCGATTCTCTTTTATAGGATAATATGGTTGTGGATGGGGATATGGTGTAGGTTATATTAGAAGATTTAGAGTGTTGTTCATTTGGAAGATAGGTTGTTGGAAGTTTCGAGTTTGATTTAGTAGAGGGTAACATAACTCGTCAGCTTGCCTCGGCGTAATAGTGGTGGATTGCATCAACGCCTTTTTTAACCCTTCATATTCTAGTGTGAGTGATTTACCTTTCTCTACCCGTACCAACCTTTCCTCCATATCTCCTAATCTTCTATTCATTTTTGCTCTCAATCCACTTATGTACACATTCATTTCTACCACTTATTTGTAAGATGGGTGATGGCCTCTAAGACGTGGTTGGAGCCCTCCCAACTTGGATTTACACTTGACATGGTACCTATAAAACTTAACAAATAATATTAGTAGAAAAAACTCACGTCACTCGTATGTAAACTCTCAGCTTACCTCCTAAAGCGTCGCCTCAAAATTGGAAGTGAACTGGCCTGGCTCAATCAATTCAAGATCACCTATCCTTTATGGTGGAGCTAATTATTGTCACTTTGATAGAAAAATGACTTGATTAAAGTCTAAAGGACTTTAATCAAGAATTTTAGCAATGAATTAACATGAGAAAAGTTGAAAAAAGAAGCACGAAAAAAATCAGACTAAAAAAATTATAACAAAAGTAGAAAATTACTTATGTTGCTTAATTTGAGGAATCAAATAAAGTATTTAATGATTTAAAACTATATAAAAAGTAATTAAATATGTTAATTACTTGCTAAATAGTTGAGAATTTGAAGGAAGATGTGTAGGAAAAAGAACCACGGAGTTCGAAAACTTACAAAAATTTTGTTATCCTAAAACTTTGGACCCTACAAAAAAAGAATAGAACAGTGCAGATTTTAGCCTCTGAAACTGCCCCACACACCCTGTATAGGTGCGCTAGGGCTTGTCTGTTGGTCTTCTTGCCGTTCCAGCTGCTGATGTGGCAGCCACATGTTAAATTTATTTTTAAAATATTTTTTTTCAAATATCCACAAGTTATCCTACTAACATCTTTAACACTTTCTCTTTCTTTTTTTTTTTTGGATCAAATGTTCCCTTTTTACTCCTTCCTCAAGAACACATGAAGAACTTCAAGAACACCAAAATTCCTAACATCTTCAATTCTTCATGAAATTATCCCAAATTTTAGGAGTGGCTTTCCATCAACCTAGAGAACTTAATCCAATAATTTTTGTACCTTGAATCATCCCCACTCTTCAAGATCCGTTTTTACATTTCAAATTGTCAAGCTCTTTTAATGATATAATCTTCCCTACAACTCAAATTGAATAAAATTTTTTGATTTTGATTCAAATGACACTAGAGAATAAGGATTTATTGTCAAAAACTACAAATCAAAACAAAAATATTTGGATCTTTGTTGGGATTTTGGGTTTTTTATTTTTTTATTTTTGAAAATATCAAAATCCCAAGATTAAGATTTATGCTAAAAAACCTTAACCTAGTATTGATATCAAAATGATAAGTATCAAAGAGAGAAGAACAAGAAGGAAAAAGAAAGAAGAAGAAGGATATGTGGATTAATATCAAAGTGTTGAAATTATGGGAAACAATGGACTTGATACCCTAACCTCCTAAATTAATTCAACACTCAAACACAAATCCTAGCTTGAACAATCAATGAAACAAGAACTACAAATAGGTAATTCTTCGGTTAATTAAGTCAAAAGCTTACTAACAATTCTAAGATCAAAACTAATTAACCTACTAACTACTCTAATTACTTCAATAATTTCCTTAAGGGAATTTACTAAGAAAATACAATTCCTCACAAAGATTCAATACTCATCAAAACTCCCATCTAAAATGAGGAAATATCCTATATATACTAAGGAAATAAAAAGATAATTAGTTTTTACAAATATGTACTTAATGAAACAAGGGCTTTGTTTGGCTCTCTTCTCTTTTGTGAATCTCTGTATTTAAGAAGTGGATATTTTCACACTTAGCCCCTTATTCCCCTTCTTCACATCGATTCACCTTCTATACATTGAATAACTTCTTTTGGCATCCTTCAAGCTCATCTAAAGCCTCTTTCATTGCAAACATGATTTGTAAATCTTGAAGCTCTTTTGCTTTGCTATGAGTGAATGGTCTTGAAGGATCCATGCTAGTATTACTAGGTTATTTATGACCTTTTGGATTACATTGTTTGATTACTGGACAATTTATTTAGTTTTTAGAATCATTTCCCTATTTATGAGCTTTTAAAATTAAAAAATAGATCTTGAGCTAAATTCTCAAGTGAATGGCCTCATATGCCATTTTTGACAGACTTATTAGCTCTAAAACATCGATTTTAGGCTAGAGGATCCTTCGTCCACTCTCGAGGCTTCTGGACTTATTTTGAGCTATTGGGTGAAAATTGATAGAAATGGCTCCCTAGGGTGTGTGGCCTATTTTTTTTAATCACAATGACCTCAGATAAAAATTTCAATGGCACCATTGAGTACAAAATATGAAACTTGGTATGGTGGCATAGTTTGTTTCTGTGCATGGGATTTCGAGCCAATTCCAAGCACCCGATCAAAGTTTTTTGGGACTAGCTAAACTTGGATAGTGCCAAGTATCTGGTGTAGATGCTTAAGAGGATGGGGGATCATTTAAGCAATGACCGGTTTAGCAGCCCTGCTCCTCTTTAGTGGAGCTGGCCAGCCTTGGCCTGGCTACTTTATCGGCCTCTTGGATGCTTTAGTAGTAGCTATTTAAGCGACCCTCAATTGCTTTAGCTAAATTGGCCGACTGGCTAGGGTTGATTTAGCCCCCTTAGGTGCTTAAGCGGTCATTTAGCTTCTTAAGTGACCATTGTTAGTATATTATATATACATTTTTCTCCCTTATTTCAAATATTTCCCTAAGTGATAAACTTTATTATAGACCTCTTAAGCTCTAATTTTATGTGGTATTTAAGTACTTAAGGTTGGGATTAGCATGGCACACATTGGTAGGCTTGTAATCATCATTATCTCCATAAGTTTTGCGTAATTTCTAGCCTAATTCTAATATTTTATTCTTGATTTATCCATTGGTTTGGTACTAACTTGGGGCTATTTAAGCCCAATCTCATTTACGTTTTTATGGCATTTGATAGCTACATGGGATGGTGTGATGGTTTCAATTTTACAATTCTACCATTGAGTTATATATTTCCTTTATAGCTCTTATTTATTTCCTTTATCGCCTTTGCATAGATCAATAGATACTTATATTTTACCCCTGTTCCTGTTAACTTAGCTTACACACTTTCATTAGCTTTTACCATAATGAGATCAGTCAATCGATAATACCTACTTAGTACCCATTTTTTTGGTACTCATACTGCACTTTTGTATCTTTTCCCTAATATAGACCTGAGTACGAGCCATTGACATTGATATTATCCTCGAGCCTGGTTGTTGATCCAAAAATGAATGAGCTTTATAGAGGCCGAGGATAATCCTCCTTCATCTATTTCAGTTACAGTGTTTTGCATTTTGAGACTATTGTACATATGTATATTTTGGATACTATTTAGTACTCTTCTTTTGCTGTAGTGGCTATATTACCGATCTCACTAGGTCTTGGGAGAGATTTATTTTGTGTATTTTGTTCTCTTTCTTTTAGATTCATTTTATGCATCTTGTCCTTTTTCTTTTCAGTATAGTGTGTATATATATGTATGTTTTTTCACTTCAGTCTATGTTATTTATTATTGTTGGTTTTATTTCTAGTTTCTTTTCCTTATCTACTCTTTCTCCCATTACTTGCTATTCTGTTTGGCGTGGCTTACTTACTGGTGGGTTGGAGTAGGTTCCATCATGACCTAAGAAATTGGCCTGTGAAAGCTAGATATTAGAGCCTAAGTGTTATCAGTCTTATTGGTGTGATGGTCAATGTTTAGTAGAATCATGTGGATCGATATAAAGATGTATGTATCATATCTTTGAAAGGCTATAAAACATTTTTAGAAAAATCTCATCTATTGGTTCACTTTTGTATATTGTGTCTATATTGGTTTTTAAATCATTATTTAATTCTCTCTTTTGCAAATGGCTAAGAGGTAGGTATGACAACCAGAGATCAAAACCCCAAGATAGTTGTTAGAGCTTTACTTAGAGTCATAGGTCGACCTCAAGCTCAAGGGCTAGTATAATACCCCAGATTCTTGTCCCTAAAAGAGGATACAACATATCAGTGGTATGAGGAGTGGGGCTAGTCTAGGTGTGGTGATTAGAGTTGGCTTTATGGGAGGATTTATCTAGTGCTTTTCTTGATCACTTCATTCCCTAGGAGTTGAGAAAGGCAAAGACTGAGGAATTTATGAATTTTAAGTAAGGCAAGATGACTATGAAAGAGTATTCCTTGAAGTTTCATCAGCTGTCCCATTATGCCTCTAAGCTAGTGTATAGCATGAGGGCTAAGATGAGGAAGTTTGGTTCGGGCTTGTCTCGAGACTTAGTGTTAGAGTGTAAGGCCACTTTGCTAAATAGTGACATAGATATCTCTAGGCTTGTGGTGTATATGTAGTAGGCAGAAGATGAAAAGAGGAAAAAAATAGAATTAGGAGAGAGGCTAAGTTAAAAATCCTTGTATTCTGAGCAGGGTGTTGCCAATAAAATAGTGGTAGAGATGGAAGGCAGTAATCTAACAAGAAGTGAGGGAGGTTTAGTTCTTATTCTATTGCTAGTGCCCCATATCATAAGCCGTCAGGTAATTATCGCTTCTAAAGCAACAATAGGTTTAAGGCATAAGGTGCCCAATCTCAGGTCAGTGGGGCCCAGTCAGATCCATCATATCCTTCTTGTAGATTTTATGGATAGTTACACCATGGGTATTATAATGAAGGGAGGAATAAATGTTTCAGATCAGCCAGAATGGCCACATTCAGAGGAACTATCCTTCAAGCGATGCTGCTACTAGGGCTAATAAGGTCCTAATTGATGCTTCTTATGCTTCTGCATCAAAATATGTTACTTCTAGCTCTGACACTGGTTAGAACCATCTATATGCTCTTACCACCCTTTGGTATTCTGAGGCATCTCCTGATGTTGTTACCAGCATACTAAAATTTTTTTCTCGTGATGTATATTGTTTTCTTGATCTCAAATGTACCTTTTTAATGTGACCCCTTATATGGCTATTCATTTTGGTTTTTGTCCTAAGTGTATTCCTGATCTCTTTTTTGTGTATACATTGGTAGGTGGCTCTATTATGGCTAGAAGAGTCTATAGAGGTTGTATGGTATCAGTTTATGGTAGGAAAATCTTGGCAGATCTGATAGAGTTGGACACATTAGGTTTTGATATGATTTTGAGGATGGATTAGTTGCACTCGTGCTCCACATTCTTTAATTGTCAGACCGAAGGTTCAGTTTCTAATTTCCGTAAGAACCCATGATCGAATGGGAAAGGAGTTCCTTAGTTTCTAAGGGAAAATTCATTTTGTATCTTAGAGCCCAAAAGTTTATTTCCAAGGGGTATCTCTACCATTTAGTATATGTTAAGGATTCTAGATCTGAAGGTCCTTCGTTGTAGTTTGTCCTTGTGGTCTGTGAGTTTCCTAAAGAGTTTCTTAATGATCTTCCCAGTGTTTCTCCCGATTGGGAAATTGATTTTTGGATTGATATTCTTCCTGATACCCATCCTATCTTTATCTCTTCTTATAGATAGGCTCTCAGTGAGTTGAAAGAACTTAAAGAATAGTTGAAAAATCTTCTAGATAAGGGTTTTATCTGCCCTAGTGTTTCTTTGTAGGGTGCTCTAATTCTCTTTGTACATAAAAATGATGGGTATATTCGAATGTGTATAGATTACCGCCAATTGAATAGGATGATCATGAAGAATAAGTATCTGCTTCCAAGGATTGATGATCTCAATGACCAGCTTCAGGTTACTAAGTACTTTTCTAAGATTGTTCTTTGGTCTGGGTACCATTAGTTGAAGATTAGAGAGGTGTAAGACTGCTTTCCTAGCCCGGTATGGTCATTTTGAGTTTTTGGTGATGTCTTTTGGTTTAACTAATGCCCCGGTGACATTCATGGATCTTATGAACTGGGCCTGTCACTAGTTCTTGGATTTGTTTGTAATTATGTTTATTGATGATATTTTGGTATATTCCAAGAGTGAGGTAGTTATGCCGATCACCTTTGTATAGTATTGCAGACCCTTAAGGATCAACTATTGTATGCGAAGTTCTTGAAGTGTGAATTATGGTTGAATATTATGACCTTTTTGGGTTATATTGTGTCTAGTAAAGGGATCATGGTGGATCCACAGAAAGTTGTGGTGGTTAAGAAGTGGCCTCAACCCACGACTCCAACTAATATTCGGAGTTTCTTGGGTTTAGCCGAGTATTATAGAAGGTTTGAGCAAAGTTTATCTTCTATTGCGGCCCCATTGACCAAGCTAACTCAAAAAAGGTAAAGTTTATATGGTCTAATGTTTATGAGGGTAGTTTTGAGGAGTTAAAGAATAAGTTGACTTTGGCTTTAATTTTGACTCTGCCGAGGGTACCGATGGTTTTGTTGTTTATTATGATGCGTCTCTGGTGGGATTGGTTTATGTGTCGATGGAATATGGAAATATGGTTGTATTTGCTTCTAGGATGTTTAAGGTGCATGAGAAAAACTATTCGACTCATGATTTGGAATTATTGGCTGTGGTCTTTGCATCAAACAATTAGCATCAATATTTTTATGGGGTTCATGTTGACATCTTTTCAGACCATAAGAGTTTGTAGTATGTGTTCACCTAGAAGAAGCTAAATCTCAGATAGAGGAGATTGCTTGAGTTGCTCAAGGACTATGACATGAGTCTTCGTTATCATCTATATAAAGCTAATATGGTTGTTGATGCTCTTACTAGGTTATCCATGGGGAGCTTGTCTTATGTTGATGAGGAGATGCAAGGGTTGGTGATAGATATTCACCGTTTGGATTGGAGTTCATCTTTTGGACTCTGAGGCTGGTGGTGTGATTGTGCAAGAGGTGATAAAGTGATCTCTTGGTGCTGAGGTGAAGGAGAAATAGGTCTTGGACCCTATCTTGATGCAGATTAAGGATGATGTGGGTCACTAAAAGGTGATAGCTTGTGAGATTGGTGGTGATGGTATCTTGAGGTACCAAGGTTGGTTGTGTGTTCCTGATGATGGTGGGCTGCGAGGAAGGATCTTGGCTGAAGCTTATTAGTCAAGGTACACTATTTATCCTGGTTCGACAAAGATGTATTATGACTTGAATAAGATCTATTGGCTGATTAACATGAAGAGGGATATGGCCAATTTTGTGGCTAAGTGGATGAAATATCAACAAGTGAAGGTTGAGCACTTGAGGCCTGGTGGTTTATCTCAAGAGATTGAGTTTCCCGTATGAAAATGGGAAGTGATTAATATGGACTTTGTTATTGTTCTTCCGCGGTCTCGTCATTAATTTTATTTAGTTTGGGTCATTGTTTATAGGATGAACAAGTTTGCTCATTTCTTGTTAGTGAAGACTAATTATTCGGCAGAGGATTATGCTAAGCTCTTCATTCAGGAGATCGTGATGTTGCATGGTGCTCCAGATTCCATTATATCTGATCGAGGTACTCAGTTCTTATCTCACTTTTTATGTTACTTTTAGTGAGGTTTGGGAACTAAGATGAGCATCATTTTTCACCCTCAGACAGATGGACAGGGGGAAGGACAATATAAACTTTGGAGGATATGATAAGGTCTTGTGTGAATGATTTTTGTGGTAGTTGGGTTCACCATTTGCCTCTCATAGAGTTTTTGTATAATAATAGTGATCACTCTTGTATCGGGATGGTTTCTTTTGAGGCCTTGTATGGTAGGAGGTGTAGCTTTCCCATTGGGTAGTTTGAGGTTAGTGAGAATAGGTTGTATGGTCTCGACTTGGTTCACCAGGCTATGAAAAAGATAAAGGTGATTTAGAATAGGCTTAGGACTGCCTAAAGTCACCAAAAGTCCTATGCGGATATAAGGTGAAGGATTTGGAGTTTGATGTGGATGATTTGGTATTCTTGAAGGCATCTTCCATAAAGGGAGTGATGCAGTCCCTGTTATGTTTGTCCATATAATATTTTGAGGTGAGTAGGCAAGGTGGCCTATGAGTTGGAATTGCCTTTGAGTTTGGGATCTATCCATCCGGTCTTTCAAGTGTCAATGTTGAAGAAATACGTGGGTGATCCTTCCTTGGTTGTCCCTTTAAGAGTATTGGTGTTTCAGATTTCTTACGTTATGAGGAGGTCTCGATTGAGATTTTAGATCGGCAAGTCCGTCAATTGAGAGCGAAGGATGTGGCCTTGGTAAATATTCTATGGAGAAAAGACAATGAGTACATAAAGTCCTAATATCCATTCTTGTTTCCCACTTTCGATAATTGTGCGTAAGATATATGTATTTCTTAACATCTTTGTTTTCTGACTTGGTTAAAGAAAATTATGATTTCCTTGATATCTTTATTTTTTGTCTTTGTTAAAGGTAAGTGTTGATGTTTTCTGTGTTAACTTATTCTAATAAATGCCTTGTGTCATCATCGTGGGTTGAATGATCCTAAGGGGGAAGGGGGAGAAAGTAACGCCTCGAATTTTGGTCCTAGAGAATTTCTGAGTTTTTAAACTCACTGCCCTAATTACCACTCTTTTAGTGAATTGTTACATGTCATTACGGGTCTTATAGACCCAATTCCAGCCTTTCTTAGAGTTTCTGTTATAGCGTCTAAAAGGTTATGAGTCGTAAAGAATCAAAATAATTCATATTGTACCATTCGTAGTCAAACCAATATGATGCCGAAAGTATTCTATCTTGACTACAACTTTTACCCTTTTAGTCGTAGGGTCTCTTAAAGAGTCATAGGGTGGGATTCATATGGTTACCAGAGTAGGATCCTTCAGCTACTGTCCAGACTACGACTCATGGTGACGAGCCATAGTAAGTCCTTACGAGTCATATAGTGACCCGTAGTCACTGGTGATAATTTTTAAGCTTTTAAGTTAAGGGCACTTTGGACATTTCCCTCTTTCCTTACTTAATACCCATGACCATAAAACACCTATGGGACGTTATTTTTAACACTTTAATACTCAAAGCACTCTCTCAAACTCTCTGAATTCTCTCAGGTCAAGATACTCAGAGTTTCCAAGAAGTTGGTCATCTAAGGAATTAAGGGTTGATTTCTCTCCATAAATTTTGGTATTTAAAGATGTTACTCTTCCCTAACTCTTATATTATAAAAAGAATGTGTTTAACATGATTTAATCGTATAGATTTGAATGTAGGTTTTGTGGTTGAGGGTTTTGGAATGATTGATCTTTGAATTGCTTTCCCATGATTTTTATGAATTGTTCATGCTTTTAATTGAATGTTTTGAACCAATGGGGTTCATGGGTGTGGGATTTGGAATGAGAGTTGTGGTATTCCCCCAAATTGGTGTTTTGAATTGGTTTTGAATAATTTTATTCCCTCGACCCACTTGCGTAAATGGTTTTGAAGTGTGAAATTGTTACTTGGTTTGACTTACCCACCTATGTTATTGCATGACATAAATGGTTAAACAATGAACATGAATTTTGAAGGCATTGTTGGCTATGATTTGTTTTAATAAAAAAGGGGGTTGAGGCATTCCCTAAGTTAATGTGATTGTTATAACATACAGATAAAATTGCAAGTGTAAAGGTATGATGATACCTATGATGTGACTTAACGATTGATTTTTCAATTAATAAATAGGTTATGTGAAACTTATTTTAAATTGAGCATAATGGGGGTTATGTTGCTATGCTGTGAAGATGTGGGTCTTGGATGACTTATATTGGAAACTCATATTTGCCAACATGAGGTTTGACCTTGATAACCGTATACACAATTCATAGTATTGATATATAATTGTATTTTGGATTGACGTGGGGTCAGGGTGCATTCCCTATTCTTCCTTAATACCTCTAGTTTATGCGACTAACACGCACTGGGGCCCTTTCAGTAAGGAATGTTGAACCCATATAGCTGTGAGTGCCTGTTTATGATGATTGAGCTAAATAATCCAGGATAATGTTTTACTTTTTGATAAACCTTGTTTCCTACCCCATCATCTATTATATATATGTATGCATGTATGTAAACATGTACAGTGGGTTTAAAATTGATATGGCTTGGCATTATATTTTCCCCTATCCCTGATTTTCATTCTAGTGCTCAACCCACTAACCATCTCCGGATGGTGTATCCCCACATGATGTAGGCAGCAGAGATACTTTTACTTTTCTTGTGTGGTGTTAGGTTGATCGACTTAGTTTGTCGGTCATTGGTGGTAAAGTGGTGAGCTTTCATTCTCTGGAAGACTTGGTTATTTCATTGTTTTTTTTCATAAACTAGAATTGAAGAGTGAACATTAACATTATAATTGTCATTGTCAAAGTCCTGGGCACGTTCCGACCTAGATTATTTTTAAATTTTTGGAGGCTTAGTGGATTTTATTGTGGTTGGGTATTGATGTTGATACTCTTAGTCATCCTTGATTTTTATCATCTTTCTATCTTTTTATATGTTCAAAATTCAACCGATGCTATGTGTGCTATGTTCTGTATGGTTAGGCAAAGAGGGTGGTCTTCGGTCCTCGATGGACTTGAGATATTCATCATGGCCAGGACCTGGTTTGGGTTGTGACAACTAGCCAGAGCTACAACCTTAATTTAAGATCATGGTAGGGAGCTTATTGCCATACTTTGTTATTGCTTCTAAGTTGGAGATAACTATAATAATTGTTCCATTGTAGTAGCAGGTGGGAGAGGGGTAGACCAGGGCACGCCCAAGTTTATATCTTTTTTTGTTCTTCGAGATGCATTGGTTTAGTTATTGGGGTTATTAACAGTCCGCCGACTGATGAAGCTCAGCCAGCAACAGAGGGTCGTATTTATATAGGGGTGCAACCTATAGTTATGACCCTTAGAATAAAGGTTCCACCAGCATCGATAGTTCCACAACCAGTAACAACCATTTATGTCTGTAGACGAGCTGAAGATGTTGGGCTTAATCTTGAGATTTATTTCTCCCAGGTTTGTCGAGACTCTGGGAGAGGATGCTTATGAGTTCCTTATTAGTTGTGGGGATTGGTTACATAATTTAGGGTTTGTTGGTTGAATGGCATGGAATGGATATTGTAACTTATCAACAAAATAATAAGAAGGTGGTAGAGAAGTTATCTTGATTGCAGGCCATATGGATATCCACTTATGACTTAGACTCAGTTCTTCAAGACTTTCTTGGGAAAGTATATGCCTTGCAGCATGTACGAGCACCTGAGGGATGAGTTTTTTTCTTTGAGATAAGGTTCTATGTCTATAACCAATTATGAGGCTACATTTCACGGTCTAGAAGATACAACACTATGATTTTGCGTACAAAGTATGAGCTGATTAGATGATTTTTAAGGGTTTAAGACTACTGCTTCACAGGGCTACTCAAAGTTTGGTTACTTTGGAGAAGTCTTTTTCTGATATTATGAAGTATATTTGTTCTATTGAGGAGATGGATTGCGAGGCCCAAAGAGACAGTAATAAGAGACCCCTTTATTAGGGTAGTTATAGTAGGAGCCACAACAGCTCACAGTTTAAAGGATGAGGATCTTTGGGCATGTACCCTCAACATCAGCCTTATTAATATTAGGGTTATTCTAGTTGTCTATTTCAGGTAATGCTTCACAATCAGATGGGGGTCAGCCAAGTTATAGTTGTTTTGGTGGTCAGAGTAGTGGTTAACCATAGAGGGGTGTTCATTTTGGGATGGTAGACTGAGATGGTCATTTTAAATTCGCCGAACCTTCTAGAAAGAGCAGAGTACTAGGGGCATGTTATAATTGTGGGGTTATCAATTAATTTTTTCATAAGTTTCCTAGGCGTGGGATGATTGAGTCTGTTGTTTAGAGTGCATAATCGATTAGATTAGTGCTTTCATCAGTTAGGGGTAGTGCTCAAGGTCACAGGGGTGGTCCTTTGGGTTCGAGATGTGGTCCGCATACTGGTAGGATAGGTGGTCAGGTAGGAACCTAGTTTGGTAGTAGTCAGGGCTATTTATATATTGTACTGGGTAAATTGGAGGCTGAGGCTTTGGATGCTAAGATTATAGGTACGAGTTTTGTACACCATCATCTAGCTTCTACTTTGTTTGATCCTATATCTATATTTTCATATGTTTCTGTTGTTATGTACCATAGTTGGGTTTGTCTTTAGAGTTGTTATCTGCATCTTTGTGTGTAGCTACCCTCGTAGTAGTGGCTTAGGTATATTGATTATGTTTGGTGACTATTCATGAATATGATACTCAACTTTATCTCATTGTGCCAGATATAGTAGATTTTGCCATAATTCTGGGCATGTACTTGTTATCCTGTTACTATGTAGTCTTGGATTGCTTCTTCAAGTCCATTACCTTATCCATTCCAGACGTACCCATAGTTATGTGGCAGGGTCTTCTAGTTTTACGTATGGGATAGAAGACTGATATTGTATGACCCCGCAAAATCCTAAGCTTAACTAGGTCCCAAAAATCTTGTTAAGGGGTCCCAGACTTAGAAAATTTTAGCTAAGTATTCAGACTCAGCATTATTTTAGCCTTCGTAAGTTGGAAATTCGATTTCATGACTTTTATGACCTTAAAGTATCAATCTTTAGGTTGATTCATGATTAGGAATGTCATTAGGTGTTTTTGGACATGTTTTAGATTTTTCGGACCTCGTTTAGACCATGTTCAAATTACCAAAACATTGATTCAATGCGATCTCGACACATCACGTTGACTGATAATTTTTCCCTCAGCTCAGTGTAATTTCTAGTGAACCGATGCGGACTCAACGCGGTGCACCATCCATCGCGTTGATCCCATTAATGCGGCACATCGGTCTATGCTTTGACAGTTCAGTTTTCAGTCATTAGAAGCCGCATCCTTAGGGTATTTGGGTCTTTTCCCACGTAATTCAGCCCTTCAAAACACAAAATTTAGCCCTCTATTTGCAACATACACTTATTATTTCACAAATTACTCAAGAATAAAAAAAACCTAGGTGTTTGAATTTCAAATTCAAGGGTCAAGATTCCACCATTAATCTTCAAGAATTTAGCAACCAAGGTATGTGAAGTGTTCATCCAAGGGTTCCTTTCACCCTTGGAGTCCAAGAAACTCTTTTAAAACTTTGAGCAAAGTGATTTCATGATTTCCATGATTGGATTCAAGTGTATTCAAGATTATAATGTTGATTGGGTTTCTAATCCATGACTAAGTGCAAGATTTATGTGCAAAATAGTTATTATATATGTAGTATCATGTGGATTCATGTTGAAGTCTTGAAATTGTGTACTTGGTGTTGAAATTGTGATGCTCATATGTTGATTAGTACTATATGCATAAATAGTTCCTTCCAAGGGGTTTGATGAGTTGTTCATGTGAATATAATAGTGAGATTATATCAGGTTAGCATGTATACTAGTTCATGCCATTCAAGTGTTTGATAATATGCCTCTATAGATGCATTATGCATCAAGTGTGCATTTTTATGCTAAGCAAGGTCATATGATGCTTTATTTTCATGCTATCGAGTCCTGGGGGTATTTAATACCCGATAATTTAGCTGTTTACCTAGAGCCAGTGTCAGTTACAGAATGTCTCAGTCATGTCACGATCAGTAGTACTCTCAGTTAGTTATAGGACTCAGGAAAACTTAGTAGACTCAAAATTAGTCCAGTCTAGTTCAATATTCAGTTCAAACCTCAGTAAACTCATTCAGCTAACAGAATTTAGTAGTATTCCATCAGTCAATGGAAACTCAATAAACTTAGTAACAGTTCAGTCAGGCTTAGTATAAACTAGGAAATCAGTTTAGTGTCCATTCAGTTGGGAGTAGGATTCAGCACCGAGCGAACCCAGGGATGAGGGCATTCCTGCCAGCAGAGGGTTTGACCCTTAGTAGCAATCCCTTTATTACAGAACTACATAGCCAACGTAGGTTGAGATATCTTCTTGCCAGATATTGTGAGGGTTGATACATCTCATTTGAGTTTTCTTACCAGTGAGGGTTGACTAAAGAAATTCCTATCATAGAGGGTTAACTTACAACTTTTCTTTAATCGTCGCATGGTACTGACACTCTTCCAACTGGAGTTACAGGTTGGACCCCAATCTATTCAGAAAGGGGTATGTCAGTTAAATGATTATCTCCCACAGTCTTAGTTTTAGATTCAGTCTCAGTAAATAACTCAGTTTAGTTCTATAGATTCAGGACTCTCAGACACAGTCACTCAGCTTAGTATGGAACTCAGTATAGTTCCATAGAATCAAGACTGTTAGATATTGTCATTCAGTTATCAGTAGTACAGTATCAGTAAACTAGATATCAGTTAATTAGTATTCAGATTCAGTATCAAGTGCTGTCACGATCTCAGTTACAATATACGTATTCATCTATTTACTATCATTAAGTTTTAATCATGTCATTCAACCAGTATTGTTCATGCATATGAACCCATGCATTTTAGCCTACCTCACTTAGCATACCAGTACTTTTAAAGTACTGGCGCATACTTTTCTCTTGTGCTATAATGTCTTATATCATAGGTTCAGACGCAGAGCTCCCGAGCACCCTTAATAGTTTGGATTTTCAGCAGTTAGAGTTAGTGGTGAGTTCTCATAGTTCGAGGATATGGTTATTTTCTTTAGTATTTCACATTAGCAGTATAATTTTAGGTTGGAGTTAGTTGGGGGCTTGTCCCATCAACTCCATATTTTAGATAGGTTAGAGGTTTTTTAGACTAGAGTATTTTCAGACAGATGTTTCAGTTTTTTTATTGCTATACCGTATTCAATTTTATTTCAGTATTGAACCTTATGGAAAGTTTTTGCCTAATTTCTGCATATTTACAGTATTATTATTCAGCTATTCCAGTAGGTACCAGTCATGGGTTAGCTTGTGGTCCTTCGAGATTATGAGCACCGTGTAGTGCTAGGGGTACAAACTTAGAGAGTTACAGATATCGAGGGATTATGGGTCATTCATTGCTTATGTTTGAGATTTTAGTATGGCGAGTCCTTCTCTTAACTTTATTTCTATTGTTTATGATTTTACTAGTATTTTTCCTACTGACTTACCTAGCCTTTCTCCTGAGCGAGACATTGAGTTTGCTATTAACCTCGAGTTGGGCACTCGACCTATTTCTATGGCTCCTTATTGTATGGCTCCTATCGAGGCTAATTTTAAGGGTATTCTTAGGTTTGACGGTTGTATTTATGTTTTGATGGTCAGAGATTTAATTCAGTTGATTCTTTATGAGGCTCATAGCTCTAAGTATTCTATTTACACCAGGAGAACTAAGATGTATAGGTATTTAAGGCAACATTATTACTAGGGTGGTATATAGATAGATATAGGGAGTTTTGTGGCTTGGTACCTTTATTGTTAGTAGGTAAAGGCCTAGCATATGAGACCTAGTGGATTGTATTAGAGGCTACCTATTCTCAAGTGGATAGGAGCTGGTTACTATAGATTTCGTAGGTGGTTTACCTCACACTTCTCATGGCTGTGATAACATTTGGGTCATCATGTATTAATTGACCAAATCTGCTCACTTTATCCCTATTCAAATATCCTATAGTGCCTAGGGGTTGGCCATGTGTATATTTGAAAAGTAGTTCGCCTTCATGGGGTATCTGTGTCTATCCTTTTAGATTAAGTTTGTTAGTTTACCTCTAGCTTCTAGAGGACTTTTTAGGAGGAGTTGGATACCAAGGTTGATCTTAGAACTATGGTTGGTCGAAGCGGACTATTCTGCTTTAGGAGGATCTGCTCTGCGCTTGTGTGTTGGATTATAGAGATCTATGGGTTCAATTTTTAGCTTTGGTAGAGTTTGTGAATAAAAATAGCTTTCTTTCTAGAATTCAAATGGGCCCATTCGAGGTGTTGTATGGTTGGCAATGTCGATCTCTGGTTGATTTGTTTGAGATTTCTAAGGTTAGGCCCCACGATACAGATTTGCTTCGTGAGCCATTATATCTGGTTTGGGTAATTTAAGGCAGGCTATGGGCAACTCAGAGTAGGCAGAAGAGTTATGCTACGGTAGACTTTAGCTTTGAGGTTTAGATTTGGTGATAGGGTATTCTTACAATAATCTCCCATGAATGAAGTGATAAGGTTAGAGAGGAGGGGCAAGCTCAGCCCTAGGTATATTGGACCATTTCAGATCATATAGATAGTTGGGGAGGTGGCATATAAGTTGGCATTGCCTCCTGCCTTTTCAGCCATTCACTTAGTGTTTCATGTATCTATTCAACAACAGTATTTCCAGATGAGTCTCACATACTTTAGTGGGACTAGGTTAAGTTGGATGAGAGATTGAGATTTGTAGAGAAGCCTATATCCATTTTGTCTAGAGATGTCAGGCGGTTGCACTCAAATGACATTTCTGTAGTTAAGGTCTAGTTACATCACTATCAAATTGAAGAGGCTACTTGAGAGACAAGGCTTGATATGTGGACCCAATATCCCTACCCGCTTTTGCCTTCAAGTACTTTTTAACCCTTTATTTTCGCAGACAAAAGTCCTTTTAGTTGTGAATTTTGAAATGTACCTTGAGGTAATTTTCTTTATTTTTGTGCTATTTCTATTTTTAGAGATTTCCTATAGCTGCTCTACTTCATTTAATACTTACTGGGGTTAACTGTTCGGTTAATGTACAATTCATTTGTTTTTAGTGTTATTTCCCAATTTAGGAGCTCTTAATTTAAGAAGTGGGTCATGGGCTAAAATTGGTAAACGACCTCGGATTCCATGTCTGATAGTCTCAACAGCTCTAAAATATTAAATTTAGGCTAGGGGACCCTTGATCTAGGTTCGAGGCTTTCAAACTCATTTAGGACTATTGGGTGGAAATTGGTAAAAATGGCTCCTTCGAGTGTGGCCCCAGTTTTTATCAAAATGACTTCAAAAGGAAATTGCGATGACCCAGTTGATTCCAAAATGTCAAATCTAGTATGATGGCATAGTTTATTTGTGCACATTAGGCTATTGGGTGGAAATTGGTAAAAATGGCTCCTTAGAGTGTGGCCCCAGTTTTTATCAAATGACTTCAGAAGGAAATTGTGATGACCCAGTTGAGTCCAAAATGTCAAATCTAGTATGGTGGCATAGTTTGTTTGTGCACATGGGGGATTCTTAACTAATGTCGATACTGATCTGAGTCTGTTGGGATTAGCTAGACTTGGATGGTGCCAAGTATCTGGTGCAGCCGCTTAAGCGGCTAGGAGATCGCTTAAGCGATGGCCGCTTTAGTGGAGCTGGCCAGCCTCCTGTTAGGTACTTTAGCTGTAGTTGCTTAAGCAGCCCTTGATGAAAATTGCAGACCTGACTGACTGGGGCCGGGTCTCTTTAGCAAACCTTGGGCACTTAAGCGGTAATCACTTAAGTGGTCATTTAGCAGATTAAGCGGCCATCAATAGTATGTTAGATATACACACTTATCCCATATTTCAAACATTTCCCCCAAGTTCTAAACTCCATTATACACCCCTGAGCTTCAATTTATTTATGGGATTTGAGTGCTTGAGATCGGGATTAGTATGGGGGCATGTTGGTAGGCTTGTAGTCATCGTTACCTCCATAAGTTTTGCCTAAATCGAGCCTAATTCTCATATTTTATTCTTGATTTCTCCATTGTACTGGACTAATTCTAGCCTGTTTAAGCTCAAACTTATTTATATTTTTGTGGTATTTGATCCATAAGCTACATGAGATGGTGTGATGGTTTCTGTTTTGTAATTCCGCAAATGAGTCACCACATGGGATTTTTAGTTTGATTTCTAACCCAAAATATTTGTACGTAATATGGATATCATTTTTTTAATCTTGACACAAAGATTATTAATTTGATAGCGTGGTAACTCTCGTTGGTCTCGTAAAAGGGGAAACCTCTAATTTAGAGGATTCAACGAGCGTTTAGTAGCGTCCAGGTAGGCTAGGCTTAATTCAATGAGCGTTTGGTAGCATCTAGATAGGTTAGGCTTATCCTATCTTTATATTAAGATTATTTATGGTATTATTATGCTATTATGCTTGTTTTGGACATGTGGTTTTATCCCAATTATCGATTTAGTTTTTTGATGCCTTTTTAGCCAATTAGAGCCCAATTTCGATAGAATTTGGGCCTATTATTCCCTAGTACATATGGTATTATACTTTAGGGCCTAGATTTGTACTATTAGTACCTTTAATAAGAAATGCAAAGCCTTAGACTAGACTAGGTTGGATTCGGCCTTGATTTTGGTTTTGGACCCTATAGTGGGCCCCACTACCCTTTTTAGCTAGTGTGCTTGGCTAGGATTAGTTAGACTCTTGACTACTATTTTGGGCTATTACCTTGAGTTATATTTTACATAGACTTGATTTTTGGCATATTTTTAGCCCTTTTTCCCCGGATGGAGTAGTATTTGACCTGGACCTTCCTTCTTGACCTAGTAATTAGGGACCCACTATGCCTTAGTGGACTTATTCACCTGAGACAGTATTTATGTCCCAGACCTCTTGTTATTATCCATTATTACTCGTTTGATCCTGACATTTGGCCTTTCATTAATCGTTTGGGTTGGTTCAAGCGCGGTGCACATTTGGATAATTTTATCATAGATTTGGGATCCAATGGTTACCTGAGATCGTTTCAACTATGGTTACTTGTTCTTTCTACTTTAGTTATCTTTGTATGCATCTGCCAACTTATGAGGGCTCGGTAGGTTAATTATTTTTTCTAGGATTATGAAGACCTAGTTAGGTTATTGTTAGCTTGTCTTACTTACCATTGAGTTGTTTATTTACTCTATTGCTCTCATTTATTTCCTTTATCACCTTTGCTTAGCTTAGTATATATTTACATTTCTACCCAATTACTACTAACTTAGCTTAGACACTCATATTATATTTATACATTTACTTTATTGAGCTTAGTCATCCAATGACGCCTACTGTATACTCATTGCTTTGGTACTTATACTGTACTTCTGCATCTTTTTCCTAATGCAGATCCGAGTACAAGCCATTGACCGTTATCCTCTAGCCTTGCTTTTGATCTGAAAATAGATGAGCTTTCCATTGCTTGAGGCTGATCCCTCTCCATCTATTACATTTTTTGTAACACTGTCAAAATCTTGGGTATTTTATTTTTGGCCTTCCAGTGCTTGAAATATTGATTTTTGACTTAAATTATGTTTGGGGATGTTAAAAGGGTAACCCAGAAGAGTTTTGGAATTTTTGGACGGGGTTTGGGGTGGTTTCAGACCTCGGAGGCAGTAAACCTCCGTGATATTGACGTGCCATGAAGGTTAATCTCCACGATAACCTCTGTGACATGGAGGATAATTACCGTAATAAGGTCTGTGACACAGAGGCTGGACCTCCCAATAAGGTTCGTGCTTGGAACCTGTGTTATTTTGTGGATATTTTGTTTATTTAAAAGAAAATAAGGGGAAATAAGGTCCTTTCACTTATAAATGACCCGTAGGCACTATATAAGCCAATTATCAATAGTTTTTACGATGGTAAGGCTATTACTTCACTTCTAAAAGCATCTAGGGTCCTAAGGGTGTTGTTTTCTTGAAGTTCTTGGTAATTAGGCATGTGTACCCCTTTCTCTATACTTATAATTTTCTTAATGGCATAAATTGATTATAAATGCATGATTTTGATGTGGGTTGTGGCATGGTTGAGGGATTTTGACATGATTGGTCATTTAATTAATTTTGCATGGTTTATTATGCAATATCATGTTTTATTGAAGATTTTGAAAATTGTGGAATACATAGGAATGGTAATTAAATCTAGGGGTCATGATTAAACCCTAATTTGATGATTTTGCCTAGACATATTATTTTGGAAATTATGTGCCCTCAACCTGTTTATGTAATTGACATTGAACATGATTTTGTCACATAGTTTGAATTGTTCACTTGTACTATTGCATTGGCATAAAAAGACTAATGGAGTATAAATGGGTTTTGAAAGGCCTCATTGGCCATTAATTGATTTTGAATTGGAATCTTGGGGACTGCTTGTTAAACGGGTTTGAGTCACAATGATTAACTACTTGAATGTCTTTTTGGGGTGATGGTTTAGAGTCCCAGTTGGCTAAATAATTATCGTGGCATAATAATATTAGCTTGCAAATGATGCTCATATGACTATACCAACGAGTTTTCATGGTGCATAATTGGTTTAATAAATGGTAATGTGTGTTAAAGATTTTAATTAGGCTTAAAAGAGAGTTGTATAGCTAACCGTAGAAAGTGGAGGTCCAGAGGAGAGGGGAAAACCAATACTAGAAACTGTGCTAGTCGGCGCGGGGGTTAAAATGGCTTGGGGTTAGAGTGCGCTATTTATGATATAGACCAGGTGGTTAGAGTCAACTGTACTATTTTTTGATTTGGGAGGTTAAAGTCCCCCATAGCACATTACATGATTGGGTATTAAGTCATCTTAGTATATGAGTGGGAGGTTAGAGTCCTTCGTATATATATATATATTATCTTTCTCAAGTCTGTGCGGCTACACGTACTGGGGATTGACAAAGGGGTGAGATCTAGGGCCCATATAGTGCATGGGTACAATTATACTATGACAGTTAAGTTATACAATCCAGGTTAAGGTTTTAAACGTTCATGGCAAACCTTGTTCCCTACCCCGACATGTGATATATCTATGTATGTATTGGAATTTGATGGTATAAGGTTTTAAACGTTCATGGTAAGCCTTGTTCCCTACCCCGATATGTGATATATCTATGTATGTATTAGCATTTGATGGTATACATGGGATGTGACTGGTTTTGAACTATTTATGCATGAAATTATTTGTTCCCTTATCACTGAGTAACATGCTAGCGCTCTAACTGCTAACCATCTTCAGATACTGTATTCCCATGCTACGTAGGGCCAAAGGGAAAGTCTACCTGTCCTGTGTAGTGATCAGGTGTTCGTGGTTAGTTCGTGAGTTAACTTGAAGTGGTGAGCTTCCATCATTCGAAAGACTTTATGTTATGTTTCGTTTCTTATTTCATAGACTTTATTTCATATTTATTTTGGCTATGGCCGAGGGCATGTCCTGACACTCTATTGGTACTCGATTTTTGTTAGAGGATTTGTAGATGTTTTTTGATGTTAATCCGATCCAGATTCTTCTTGTATTTCTTATTATATTTTGTCTTAATTGATATTCATTTGCTGCTAGGTGTTCTTAGTTGTATTGGAATAGGCTCAAAGGGCGGTCTCCGATCCTCGGTGGACTTGGGATGCCCGTCACGCTTCGTGACAAAGTTGGTATCAGAGCTAGGTTTTGGTGTCAAGGAGTGTTTACAAAACCATGTTAAGTAGAGTCTCTTTAATGAGTGTGTAGCTGGTCATACTTTGAAAAGAGAGGCTACGAGGCATATAGGAATGTTTCCTTTTCTTGTTGTCTTATTTTTGATCTATAGATTTTTAAGGTCTTGGCTTCCCCTAACTCCTATTTATTTGCCTTTTAGATCATGCCTCTCAGATGTTCTGAAGCTCATGGAAAATAATCTGTCTCACCTGCTGATAATGTTGGCGGATCTCGTCCAACTTATGGGGTACAAACCCGGTCTAGGGTTACTATTTTTTATTATCCCAATGGAGTTCCACCTGACACTCATACTCAGCCACCTAGGGAGATATTACTAATTCTGAGTTTCGTTAATCCATTTATCTGTTGACTAAGTTGATGACATCTCAGTCACGTCAGATGGGTTTTACTGGTATTGCTGAGAGTTTATTTGAGGCCACTAAAGTCAGGCAAATTATGAGATTAAGCCCTCCGGCTTTCACTGCTACTACGGTTAAGAAGGATCCTAAAAGTTTTATATATAAGATGGAGAAGATATTCTGAGTTATGCATGCTACTGAAGTAGAGGGCATGAAATTTGCTACTTATCAGTTGAAAGATGTAGCGTACCAATGGTATGAAAAGTGGGATTGGCTTAGGGGTTATGATGCTTAATCTGCTTTATTGGATGATTTCTTTATTACCTTTCTGGATCTCTTCTTTCCCCAGGAGTTGAGGGAGGCAAAACTTGAGGAATTTGTGAACTTAAAGCAAGAAAAAATAACGGTGAAGGAATATGCTTAGAAGTTCCACCAGCTATCGCAATATGCTTCTGAGCTAGTGTCTAGCATAATGGCTAGAATGAGGAAATTTGTTTCTGGTTTGTCTCATGAGTTAATTTTGGAGATCAAAATAGCCTTTTGAACAAGGATATGGACATCTCTAGACTTATGGTGCATATGCAGCTAGGTGAGGAGAAAAAGAAGGGGTAAGCAGATATGGGGGGTGTTAGAGTAATAAATTTTAGTATTCAGACTTGGATCGAGGTCAGCAACATAAATGTAAAGATGGTGGGAAATGGTTTAAAAAGATGTGAGGCAACTCTGGTTCCTAATCGATGGCTAGTGCTCCTTATCTGAAGTCATTTGGGGATCATCATTTTCAGAGTGGTGATGGTTATAGGGCGCAGAGAACCCAATCTCAAGCCAGCGAGGCCTAGTCATCTCCATCATATACTCCTTGTAAATTTTATGGTCGGTTGCATCATGGTTTTTTATGATGAGGGAGAGACTAAGTGTTTTAGTTATGGTAAGATTGGACATATACTGTGGGACTATGCTTCAAAGGTTGCTTCTGGGGCCAATAAGGTTCTTATTACTACTTCATTAGCTCCTGCACCAAAAGGAGGTACTTCTATCTCCAACACTAGTTGGAATAGTTTCTATACTCTTAATTTTCATCAGGAGTCTGAGGCATCTCTCGATGTCATCACTAGTATGTTAAAACTCTTCTCTCGTGATATGTACTGTTTACTTGATCTGGGGTCTACTCTTTCTTATGTGACTCCATTCGTGGCTATGCATTTTGGTTTTGGTCCTGAGTATATTTCTGACCTATTTTTTATTTCTACCTCAGTGGGTGACTCGGTACGGTGTCTATTGATGGTCGGAAAACCTTGGTAGATTTGTTTGAACTAGAAATGCTAGATTTTGATGTTATCTTGAGGATGGACTATTTTCACTCGTGCTATGTCTCTTTAGACTGTCAAACCCGTAAGGTCATCTTTAAATTCCTTAATGAGCCAGTTATTGAATGGGAAGGGAGTTCCCTAGTGCCTAAGAAAAGGTTTATATCGTATCATATAGCCCAAAAATTAATTTTAAACCGGTGTATTTATCATTTGGTCCAAGTTAAAGATTATAACTCAGAGGGTCTTTCCTTATACTCTGTTCCCATGGTTAGTGAATTTCCTTGGTTTTTTCTTGATGCTCTTCCTGATGTTCCTCTCGAAAGGAAAATTGATTTTGGGATTGGTCTAATTCAGGACACTTATCCTATCTCTAGCCCTCCTTATAGAATGGCTACGACTGAGTTGAAGGAGCTTAAGAAACAGCTGAAGGATCTTCTTGACAAGGTTTTTATATGCCCTAGTGTGTTTTCGCAGGGTGCTCCTGTTCTCTTCGTGCACAAGAAGGATTATTCTTTATGGATATGTATTGATTACCATCAGTTGAACAAGGTAACTGTAAAGAATAAATATCCTCTTTCTAATATTGAGGATCTATTTGACTAGCTTTAGGGTGCTAAGTATTTCTATAAAATTAACCTCTGTTCGGGCTATCATCAGTTCAAAATTAGAGAGGAGTATATCCCTAAGACAACCTTTCGTACTCAGTATGGGCTTTTTGAGTTCTTTGTCATGTTTTTTGGGTTGACCAATTCCCCAGCGGCATTATGGATCTCATGAATAGGTATTTTTTAATTTTTGGATTTGTTTATAATTGTTTTTATAGATGATATTCTGGTATATTCGAAGAGTGAAGTAGATCATGCCAATCACCTCCATGTTATGTTGCAGAACCTAAAGGATCAACAATCATATGCTATGTTTTCTAAGTGTAAGTTTTAGATGAATATTGTTACGTTTTTTGGACATGTTGTTTCTAGTGAGGGTATCATGATGGATCCATAGAAGATTGTGATGGTTAAGAAGTGGCCTAGACCCATGAATTTAGCCGATATTTGAAGCCTTTTAGGTTTAACGGGTTATTATAGGAGGTTTATGAAGAGGTTTTCATCAATTACTGCACCTTTGACTAAGCTGACTCAGATAAAGGTAAAGTTTCTGTGGTCTGATGCTTGTGAGAGGGGTTTTGAGAATTTTAAAAGTAATTGACTTCTGATCTGATTTTAACCCTGCTCAAGTATAGTTATAGTTTTATGGTTTATTGTGATGCATCTTATGTCAGACTTGGTTGTGTTTAGATGCAGCATGGCAAGGTGGTACCGTATGCTTCTAGGAAGTTGAAAGTTCATGAGAGGAATTATCAGACTTATGATTTAGAATTATTAGCTGTGGTGTTCGCATTGAAGATTTGGCGGCATTATCTATATTGGGTTCATGTTGATATATTTTCAGATCATAAAAGCCTGCAGTATATTTTCACATAGTAGAAGTTGAATCTCAGGAAGAGGAGATGGCTTGAGTTGCTCAATGACTATGTCATGAGTCTCCACTATCACCTAAGTAAAGCTAACGCGGTTGCTGATGCTCTTAGTAGGTTATCTATGGGGAGCTTGTCTCATGTAAAAGAGGAGAACTGAGATTTTGTGAAGGATATTCTCCATTTGGATATTCTTAGAGTTCGTCTCTTAGATTTTAAGGATGGTGGTGGGTTGTGCAAGAGGTGGTAAAGTTATCTCTTAGTGCTGCAGTGAAGGAGAAACAGGTGTTAGATCCTATATTAATGTAAATCAAGGATGATATAGGTAGGCAAAAGATGATGGTTTTCGAGATTGATGGTGATGGTACTTTAAGGTACCAAGAGAGGTTGTGTTTTTCCATATGGATAGGCTGTGAGGTAGAATTTTGGCCAAAGGTCATGAGTCATATTATTCTTTCATCTCGGTTCGACTAAGATGTATCATGACCTAAAGGAGATTTATTGGTAGAATAATATGAAGAGACATGTGGCCAATTTTGTGGCTAAGTGCATGGTGTGTCAACTAGTGAAAGTGGAACACTTGAGGCTTGGTGGGTTATCTTATGAAATTGAGTTTCCTGTATGGAAATAGGAAATGATTAATATGGACTTTATTACTAGTCTTCTGCGGTCTCGAAACTAGTTTGATTCTATTTGGGTCATCATGGATAGGATGACTAAATCTGCTCACTTCTTGCTGGTGAGAACTAATTATTCTACCTAGGATTAGAAAGGTTGTATATTCAGGAGCTCGTGAAGTTACATGGTACTCCTGTTTCTATTATTTTGGATCGTGGTACTCAATTCTCATCTCGTTTTGGTAGTCATTTCGGTGAGGTTTGGGGATTAAGGTAACCCTTAGTACCACTTTTCTCCTATAGTGGATGGACAGGCAAAAAGGACCATTCAAACTTTAGAAGATATGGTTTGAGCTTGTGTAATTGATTTTGATGGTAGTTGGGTTGACCACTTATCTCTTATAGAGTTTGCGAATAATAATTGCTATCACTCTAGAATTAGTATGGCTCCGTTTGAGGCGTTGTATAGTAAAAGTTATAGATATCCTATTGGGAGATTCAAAGTTAATGAAATGAGGTTGTTTGATCTCAATTTTGTTCATCAAGCTCTGGAGAAGGTGAAGGTGATTCGGGATAGGCTTAAGATTGCCCAAACTAATCAAAAGTCCTATATGGACATGAGGTGAAGAGAGTTGGATTTTGATGTAGGTGATTGGGTGTTCTTGAAAGTTTCTCCCATGAAGGGAGTGATGCATTTTGGAAAGACAGAGAAGCTCAGTCCCCTTTATGTTGGTCCTTATATGATTTTAAAGAGAGTGGGAAGTTTGTTTATGAGTTAGAATTGCCTGCAAGTTTGTGTTCTATTCACCCTGTGTTTCATGTGTCCATATTGAGGAAATGCGTGGGTGATCCTTCCTTGGTAGTGACTATTGAGAATGTTGGTATCTTGGATTCCCTTTCTTATGAATAGGTATAGGTAGAGATTTTGTATAGACAAGTTCGTAGGTTGTGACTAAAGAGATAGCGTTTGTAAAATTTCTCTGGAGAAACCATAAGGTGGTCGGAGCCATGGGAAGCTGAAGAGGACATGAAGGATAAGTATCCATTTCTCTTCAATGTGATAGATGAAGAAGCTTGAGATATGAATTCCGTTCTTCCTTGTTATTATCCGTGTTTATCTTTTGATTCTAATGTAATATTGCTATTATCGTATGAAACGTATCCTAGCTCATCATTCGACGATGAATGATCCTAAAGGGGGATAATGTAACACCCTCAAAATCTCGATTATTTTATTTTTAGCCTTCCGTGCTTGAAATATTGATTTTTGACTTAAATTATGTTTGTGGATGTTAAAAGGGTAACACAGAAGCATTCTGGAATTTTTGAACGGGGTTTGGGGTGGTTTCGGACCCCAGAGGCAGTAAACCTGTGCAATATTAGCGAGCCATAGAGGTTTTTCTCTGTGATAACCTCCATAACACGGAGGATAATTACCACGATAAGGTCTGTGACACATAGGCTGGACCTCCGCGATAAGGTCCGTGCCACGGGCCTATGTTATTTTGCGGCTGTTTGTTTAATTAAAAGGGGATGAGGGGGAATGGGGTCCTTTCACTTATAAACTTCCCTTAGGCACTATATACACAAATTCTCATTAGTTTTTACGATGCTAAGGCTATTGCTTAACTTCTAAAATCCTCTCTCTCAAATCTCCCATTTTAAGTCAAGGTTAGTGGTCAAGAAGGTGATCATCTAGGGTCCTAATGGTGTTGTTTTCTTCAAGTTCTTGGTAATTAAGGAATGTACCTTTTTCCCTATACTAATACTTCTCTTAATGGCATAAATTGATTATAAATGTATGATTTTGATGTGGGTTGTGACATGGTTGAGGGCTTTTGACAAGATTGGTCATTTGGTTGATCTTTCATGGTTTATTATGCAATATTTATGTTTTATTAATGATTTTGAAAATTATGGAATGCATGAGAATGGTAATTAAACTGAGGGGTCATGATTAAAACCCAATATGATGATTTTTCCTTGACATATGGTTTGGAAATTATGTGACCTCAACCTGTTCGTGAAATTGACATTGAACATGATTTTGTCACATAGTTCGAATTGCTCACTTTTATTAATGCGTTGACATAAAAAGATTAATGGAGTATAAATGGGTTTTGGAAGGCCTTGGTGGCCATGAACTGATTTTGAATTAGAACCTTGGGGTCTGGTTGATTGAATGGGTTTGAGTCCCCAATGATTAATTACTTGAATGTCTTTTGGTGCCGATGGGTTAGAGTTTTAGTTGGCAAAATAATTATTATGGAATAATCATATTAGCTTGCAAGCGATGATGGTATGGAGATACCAACAGGTTGCCTTGGTGCATAATTGGTTTAATAAAATAGGAATGTATGTTAAATGTTTTAATTGGGCTTAAAAAAGGGTTGTGTAGCTAACTGTAGAAGGTAGAGGTCCTAGGAAGGGGGATCGATACTGGAAACTACACTACCCGGTGCGGGGGATGAAATGGCTTGGGTTCGAATCCCCTATTTATGCTATACACTAAGTGGTTAGAGTTCACCTTACTATTTTCTTGATTTAGGAGGTTAGAGTCCCCCATAGTACATTTCATGATCTGGTGTTAAGTCACCTTAGTATATGAGTGGGAGGTTAGAGTCCCCCGTACATATATATTATCTTTCTCTGGTTCATACGGTTACACGCACTGGGGTCCAACCAGGGGTTAGAGCTGGGGCCTATATAGCCCGTGAGCACTGTTATACTATGAAGGTTAAGCTACATAATCTAGGTTAATGTTTTAAAAATTCATGGTAAGCCTTGTTTCCTACGTCGATATGTGATATATATATACATGTATTTGCATTTGATGGTATACATAGGATGTGGCTGGTTCTGAACTATTCACATAAAACATTATTTGTTCCCTTATGCCTAAGTTACATGCTAGTTCTCTAACCACTAGCTGTCTTCATATGCTGCATCCCCATGCAATACAGGGTCCGAGGGCAAGTCTACATTTTCTGCATGGTTATCAGGTGTTCGTAGTTAATTCGTGAGTTGACTTGAAGTGGTGAGCTTCTATCCTTTAGAAGACTTCATTTCATTTTTGGATTTTTATGTCATAGACTTTAGTCATATTTGTTTTGGCTATGGTCGGGGGCATGTCCCGACATTCTATTAGTATTCGATTTTTGGTAGAGGCTTTATGGATACTATGGACTTGGTATTGTGGATATTTTTGGATTTTGATCCGATAAAGATCCTTCTTCGATTTCTTATTTTAGTTTTTATTATGTTCGTATTCATCCATTGCTAGGTGTTCTTAGTTGTATCAGAATAGGCTCAGGGGGCGATCTCTGGTCCACGATGGACTTGGGATGCCCGTCACGGCAAAGCCCTGATTTGAGTCGTTACAAAGTTGGTATCAGACCTATATTTTGGTGTCATGGTGTGTCCACAAAGCCGTTTAAAGTAGAGTCTCTTTTATGGGTATGTATCATGGAACACTTATAAGAGAGAGGCTACAAGGCATTTATGAATGTTTCCCTTTATTGTTGTCTTATTTTTGAGCTATAGAGTTTATTGACTCGGCTTTCTTTAACTCTTATTTATTCGCCTTTCAGATTATGCCTCCCAGATAATCTGTAGCTCATGGAAACTCATCTGTCCTGCATGAGGACAATGTTGGCAAATCTCGTCCAACTTATGGGGTACAAACTTGGTCTAGAGTCGCTGCTTCTAATTGTCCCTATGGAGTTCCACCTATCTCCACCGATCCTTCTCCTACTGATGGAAATCATACTCAACTACCTAAGGGAGATATTACTAATGCGAGTTTCGCCAATCTATTTATCTGTTATCCAGTTGGGGACATCTCAGTCATGTCAAACTGCTTTTACTGGTATTGCTGGGAGTTCATCTGAGGCTACTAGAGTCGGCTAGTTTATGAGATTGAGCCCTCCGACTTTCACTGGTACTTATGTTGAGGCAGATCCTCAAAGTTTTATAGATGAGATGGAGAAGTTCTTCTAGGTTATGAATTCTACTGAAGTAGAGGCTATGGAATTTCCTGCTTATCGGTTGAAGGATGTAGTTTACCAATGGTGTAAGGAGTGAGAGTGGTTTAGGGGTGATGATACTGAGTCTGCTTTATGAGATGATTTCCCTAGTGCCTTTCTGGATTAAATCTTTCTTCAGGTGTTGAGAAAGGCAAAAACTGAGGAATCTGTGAACTTAAAGCAAGGTAGAATGATGATGAAGGAATATGCTTTGAAATAACGCCAAATGTCGCGATATAATCCTGAGCTAATGTCTATCATGAGGGCTAAAATAAGGAAATTTACTTATGGTTTGTCTCGTGAGTTGATTTTGGATATCAAAGCAACCTCTTGAACAAGGATATGGACATCTCTAGACTTTTGGAGTATATACAACTGGTTTAGGAGGAAAAGAAGAGGGAAGTAGATATGGGGGAGAGGTAGAGTAATAAATTTAAGTATGCATACCAGGATGAAGGTCAGCATCATAGTGGTAGAGAAGGTGGAAAATGGTTTAAGAAGAAGTGGGGCAACTCTGGTTCCTACTTAATGGCTAGTGCTCCTTATCTGAAGCCATTAAGGGATAGTTATTTTCAGAGTGGTAATGGTTATAAGGATCAGGGTATCCCAATCTCAAGCCAGTAGCGCCCAATCATCACCATCATATACTCCTTGTAAATTTTATGGTCGATTGCATTATGGTTTTTCTGATGAGGGGAATAATAGGTGTTTTAGTTGTGGTCAGTTTGGCTAAATGTATCGGTACTTTCCTTTAAAGGTTGCTTCTGGGGCCAAGGTTTCTGTTGCTACTTCATTAGCTCCTGTACCAAAGGGTGCCACTTTTGGCTCTGGCGCTGGTCAAAATTATCTCTATGCTCTTACTACTCGTCAGGAGTCCGAGGCATCTCTCAATATCGCCACTGGTATTTTAAATCTCTTCTCTCATGATGTGTACTGTTTACTTGGTTTATGTCTACACTTTCTTATGTGACTTCATTTGTTCCTGTGTATTTTGGTTTCAATCATGAGTGTATTTTGGACCCCTTTTCTTTTTCTATCCCAGTGGGTGACTCGACGGTTGCTAGAAGAGTATATAAGGGTTGTGTGGTATCTTTTGGTGGTAGGGAAACCTTGGTGGATCTGTTTGAATTAGACATACTGGATTTTGATATTATCTTAGGGATGGACTGATTGCACTCGTGCTATGCCTCTTTAGACTGTCGGACCTGCAAGGTCATCTTTAATTTCCCTAATGAGCTGGTTATTGCATGGGAAGGGAGTTACCTAGTGCATAGTGGAAGGTTGTGTCTTAGAGCCTAGAAATTGATTTCCAAGGGATGTCATTATCATTTGGTCTGGGTTAAAGATTCTAACTCAAGGGTCCTTCTTTACGCTCTATTCTCGTGGTTAGTGAATTTCCTGAGGTTTTCCCTAATGATCTTCCTGGTGTTTCTCCCGATAAGAATATTGATTTTGGGATTGATTTTATTCTGGACACTCATCCTATCTCTATCCCTCCTTATAGAATGGCACCGACTAAGTTGAAGAAGCTTATGGAACAGTTGAAGGATCTTCTTGAAAAGGGTTTTATCCGCCTTAGTGTGTCTCTGTGGGGTGCTTCTATTCTCTTTGGGCATAAGAAGTATGGTTCTATTCAGTTGTGTCTTGATTACCGTCAGTTGAACAAGGTAATTGTGAAGAATAAGTACCCTTTTTCTAGGATTGATGATATGTTTGCCCAACTTCAGGTGCTAAGTATTTCTCTAAAATTGACCCCTATTTGGGCTATCATTAGTTATATATTAGGGAGTAGAATATCCCTAAGATAGTCTTTCGTACTCGGTATGGGCATTTTGAGTTCTTGGTTATGTCTTTTTTGGGTTGACTAATGGCCCAAAGGTATTTATGGATCTCATAAACCAGGTATTTCATCAGTTTTTGGATTTGTTCGTGACTGTGTTTATAGATGATATTCTGGTATATTCAAAGAGTGAGGTGTATCATGCCAATCACTCTGTGTTGTGTTGTAGACCGTAAAGGATCAACAATTGTAAATGTGAGTTTTGATTGAATGCTGTTACTTTTCTAGGTCATATTGTTCCTAGTGAGGGGATAATGGTGGATCCACAAAAGGTAATGGAATCCATGCTAATACAGTCTGAAATACTCGACAAATTGAAAACTTATCTAACTGCCTGAAAGCCTCTAAATCATAATGAGTTGTTGGGTCAAACCCCCAACTAACTCTAACAGACTGAAATAAAAAGAAATGCTGAAATATATAACTAATAACTCTTCCCCGAATGATGAGACTCACCAAACTACTGCTGAGTGGTACGAGAATGTGCTGAGTGTGATCCGGTTACTGAGTGTCCGAATCTATATTATGAGATAATATAGCGCAATAAAGTATGTAATCAGTACTTTGAATATATTAAGTATGTGAGATGGGAAACTAACTGGTATAACTGAACATGAATGCATGAAACATGATAAACTATACACAAGACCAAGTATAAACATGTACTAAACAAAACTGAATAACTGAATACAAAGTTATAAGCGGAAACAATAACTGAGGACTGTGGGAGCTAACAATAACCGATATACCCTATTGGAGAAAATCGGAGTCCAACCATTAACTACACTTTGAAGGGAGCTAGTACCTTGCAAAGGGTACCAATACTAGCTAGCTTGGATCCACTAAACTAATTTCCCGAAGGATTAGGGTGTCAGTCCTCAACTGGTGGGTGACCCCTCATAACCTATGGTGGCACTATTGTTCTAGAACTTAGGGACTTCTACTAAAGGTTTCAGTCCTCAACTGATGGGTGAGCCTCATCCCTGTGTTCACTCGATCCTAAGAACCACTCTTAATTGAATGACATTGAAAACTATACTATCCGTTATGAATATATTTTGGAAATATCAATAATGGATAAACTGAAGTTCTCAAGACATATACACTAATATATGCATGAGATTCTAGGTATCTGGTGTTCGTTACCCACCAACTCTAATCATGATAATGTTAACTTAATATTTTAAGGAAATTCATAATCCAAGCCCAAAACTCAACAACTTATTATAATAAGAAATTTCATGGTTTGTGAACATGGGAAGATGGTACTCTTATATGAAAGAACATACTCATGTTATACTTGCAAAACAAACTGAGGAAATTAAAGAAAAACTCATATTTGACCTGGAACCCTAAAACTTAAGGAAGCAATAGACATGGGAATTTGAGATATTTTTGGTACTCAATGGATGGAATGAATCCATTGATAAAATTCCACATACCTTGAGGTGAAATCCTTGGAGAAGTCCATGGAATTTGAACTTGAAGTTGAGAAACCCTAACATGGCTTTGGAGAAGACTAATCGCCTTTTTTCTTTGTTTCAATTGATTTTGTGTCTTAAATGGGGAATTTAGGGAATTTTAGGTTTATATACCACCCTTGGGAAAGCCTAAACGATGTAGGTTAGGAGTTAAAAAAATGGGAAAAAACTAAACAACCATTTTTAAAATATACAAAAATTTTTGGGAAAGCAGTCGTAATGACTCAGGCAATGACTCATAGGGTTAGATAACGAGTTGTGGCCTGGATTCATTGTCATATGACCTAAATTTTGGTACTTCACTAGTATGACAACGACTTCTCACCAAATGACTCATTAGGATTGATAACGGGTCTTTAGAAGGAGTTGTTATCACGAACTTGATTTTTTAGATTCTTTCTATTGTGACGATAGGTCCACTTAATGACTCGTTACGATTGACAATGAGTCGTATGTTATACTCATTACCACTGAGCTGAAATCTGGGATCCCTCATTGTTGTGGCAACAACTCTACATAGTGACTAGTTGTGTTTGACAATGGGTCGTTGTCACTGGCAATTGAACTTCCCACACGTAAATTTTCCAGAACTTCTTACTACGATATCAGATTAAGGTAAGACTAGTGGCATTGGAAAGTTAATTCAATGGCCTATCTTTTGATGGGTCTAGAGCCCCAAAACTTGGGGTATTACAATATCTAGCCCTTGGGAACATTTGGCCCCAATGAAACTGACTAAGCTAAAGCACTAGGGAAAGAGCTGAAATTTTGCACTTAACACTTATTAACTAAACCATGAATTGATATTTGATTTAATAAATGATGCACGGACTGAACCATGAATGCATGCTAAGATAGCAAAATAACTAGATGATCTAAGATAGAAATCAAAGAATTAATTTATTAATTAAATGAACTATCACCTCAAGTTGGGACTTAGTTCGATGAGAAAAGATTGGGGAACTTGGCCAACATATCTGCCTTTGCTTCACAAGTAGCTCCCTCTATTGATTGATTTTTCCAAAGAACCTTTACCAAAGGGAACTCTTTATTTCTCAGCCTATGAATCTGACGATCAAGGACCTTAATTGGGACCTATTTATAAGAGGCTATTTTCTATGCCAACCCTTTCTAAAGGGACTATTAAAGACGGATCGTCAATGCATTTCTTCAAAAGAGAAACATGGAAAACTGGATGCACTGATGCTAACCCTGCAAAACAATTCCAACTTATAGGCTACCTTACCTTATCGACTCAAAATCTTGTAAGGAATGACATAATGGGGATTGAGCTTCCTTTTCTGACTTGAAACATCCCAAATTTTGGTCCTTGAAAATTTCTTGACTTATGGGCTTACTGCACAAATTATGACTCTCCCTATGATTTATAGGGTGTCACTCTAGGTCATAAGACCCTAATCATAGCCTGACCAGTTGGTGACATCTCTATCACGTCAGTCGGGTCCTATGATATTATTGTGAGTTCTTCTGAGGTTACTCGAGTTAGATAGCTTATGAGGCTCAGTCATTCAATCTTCACCGGCTTTAAGGTTGAGGAGGGTCTTCAAGGGTTCATTGATGAGATAGAGAAGATTTTCGGTTTATGCATAATTTTGACTCTGAGCTCCTAGAATTTACTGCCTATCAGTTGATGAATGTGGCATATCAGTGGTGTGAGGAGTGGGATCAATATAGGAGTAATGATGCGGAGTTGGCACTATAGGATAATTTATTGGGTGACTTTCTGGATCATTTCTTTTCTCAGGAGTTGAGGGAGGTCAAAGCTGAGGAGTTCGTGAATCTAAAATGGGGAAGGATGAGCATGAAAGAGTATACCTTAAAATTTCATCGGTTGTCCCATTATGCTCATGAGTTAGTGTTTAGCATAAGGGCTAAGATGAGGAAGTTTACTTTCGGCTTGTCTCGAGGACTTAGTGCTAGAGTGCAAGGCTGCCTTGCCGAATAGTGACATGGATATCTCTAGGCTTATGGTGTATATATAGCGGGTAGAATATGAAAAAAATAAACCAGCCAAAATAGGGAAGAGGCAAACTAAGAGATCCTGGTATTCTAAGTAGGGTGGAGGCTAGCAGAATTGTGGTAAAGATGGTAGGCGGTGGTCTAAAAAGAAGTGGGAGAATTTTGTTTCCTATTCTATGGCTAGGGCTTTATTTCTGAATCCGTATGGTGATCGCCGTTTTCATAGCAATAGTGAGTTTAAGGCATAAGGTGCCCAATCAAAGGTCAGTGGGCTCAGTCAGGACCATCATATCCTCCTTGTAGATTTTATTAACAGTTACATCGTTACTTTTATGATGAGGGAAGGAAAAAATGTTTCAAATATGGCTTGCCTTACCACATTCAAAGGAAATGTCCTTCAGGCAATATTGCTACCGAGGATTATAAGGTCCTGATTGCTGCTTCTTCAGCTCCTGCACTAAAGAGTTCTACTTCTGGCTCAGACTGAGTTGAAAGAACTCAAGGAGTAGTTGAAATATTTTCTTAATAATGGTTTTATTCTCCCTAGTATTTCTCCGTGGGGTGCTCCGGTACTCTTCATGCGTAAGAAGGATAGATGCCTTCGGATGTGTATAGATTATCACTAATTGAATAAGGTGACAGTGAAAAATAAATATCCTCTTCCTAGGATTGATGACCTATTTGACAACCTTCAGGGTACTAAGTACTTCTCTAATATTGGTCTTTGGTCAAGTTATCATCAGTTGAAGATTAGGGAGTTGGATATCCCTAAGACTACTTTTCAAACCCAGTATGGTCATTTTGAGTGTTTGGTGATGTCCTTTGGCTTGACTAATGCACTAATGGCATTCATGGATCTTATAAACTGGGTATTCCATCAGTTTTTGGACTTATTCATCATTATGTTTATTGATTACATCCTGGTTTATTCTAAAAATAGAGCAGATCATGCCAATCACCTCCGTATAGAGTTCTCAAAATGTGAGTTCTAGTTGAATGTTGTTACTTCTTGGGTTATGTTATTTATACTAGGGGGATCATGGTGGATCCACAGAAAGTGATGGTGGTTAAGAAGTACCTAGAGCCACGACTCCAATTGATATTCAAAGCTTCTTGGGTTTGGCCGAATATTATAGGAGGTTTGTAGAGAGCTCTCATCTATTGCTGCTCCATTGACAAAGTTGACTCAGAAAAAGGTGAAGTTCCTATGGTCTAACGCTTGCGTGGCTAGTTTTGAGAAGTTGAAGGATAAGTTGACTTCTGCTCCTATTTTGACCCTACCCAAAGGTACTGATGGTTTCGTTATTTATTGTGATGCATCCCGTATGGAAATGGGTTGTACGTTGATGTAGTGGGGCAAGGTTGTGGCATATGATTTGAGGCATCTAAAGATGCATGATTATACCTATCTGACTTATGGCGGTATAACATCTTGAGGTGCTAAGGTAGGTTTGTGTGTTCCTGCTATTAATGGGCTGAGAGAGAGGATCTTGGCTGAGGCTCATGAGTCGAGGTACACTATTTATCTAGGTTGGATAAATATGTACCATGATTTGAATGAGATCTATTGGTGGAATAACTTTAAGGATATGGCTTATTTTTTGGCCAAGTGTATGGTGTGTCAGTAAGTAAAGGTGTAACATTTAAGGCCTGGTGAGTTATTTCAAGAAATTGAGTTTCAGTGTGGAAGTAGGAGGTGATTAATATAGATTTTGTTGCCGATGTTCTGTGGTCTTGTAATCAGTTTTATTTGGTTTGGGGTATCATCGATAGGATGACTAAGTCCGCTCTCTTCTTGCCAATGAAGACTACTTTTTTGGCAGAGGATTATGCTAAGCTTTCCTTCTGGAAATCGTCAAGTTTCATAGTGCTCGAATTCCCATCATATCTAATCGAGGTACTCAGTTCTCATCATACTTTTGGTGTTCTTTCTAGAGACGATTGGGAACTAAGGTATGCCTTAGAATCACTTTTTACCTTTAAGAAGATGGACAAGTGGAGAGGAAGATATATATTTTGGAAGATATGCAAAGGTCATATGTGATCTACTTTAGTGGTAGTTAGGTTAATTATTTGCCTCTCATTGAGTTTGCTTATAATAGTATTTTTCACTCTAGTATTGGGCAAGCTCCTTTCGAGGCCCTTTGTGGTAGGAGTTGTAGGTATCCTATTGGGTGGTTTGAGGTTGTTTAGAATGGGTTATTCAGTCCTGGTCTGGTTTACTAAGCCATGGAAAAGGTTAAGGTAATTCAGGATAGACTTAAGGCCACCTAAAGTTGACAAAAGTCCTATGTGGATGTGAGGCATTGGGAGTTGGAGTTTAATATGGATTATTTGGTGTTCTTAAAGGTATATTCCATGAAGGGAGTGATGCGGTTTGGAAATAAAGGAAAGCTCAGTCCCCGATATGTTGGTCCCTTTTGTATTTTAAGGTGAGTTGGCCGTGTGGTCTACGAGTTGGTGTTTCCATCTAGATTGGGCTCTATCCATCCGGTCTTCTATATTTTGAAGTTGAGGAAGTGTGTGGGTGATCTTTCTTGGTTGTACCTTTGGAGAGTATTGATGTTTTGGATTCCTTGTCTTATAAGAAAGTCCCGATGAAAATTTGGATAGTCAAGTCTATCGCCTGAGGACTAAGGATATGGCTTCGGTGAAGGTTCTATGAGGAACCATAAAATTGAAGAAACTTCTTGGGAATCCAAAGAGGATGTAAAGTACAAATATCCATTCTTGTTTCCCACTTTGGATAATCGTGCTCAAGGTATGTGTTAATTTTAATATCTCTATTTTCTATCTTTGTTAAAGGAAATTGTAATTTTCTTAACATCTTTATTTTCTGTCTTTGTTATAAGTAAGTGTGGCTGTACTCTGTGTTAAATCTTGATAATGGATGGCTTGACTCGTCATTCGAGGATGAATGATCATATGGGGGAAAATGAAACACTGCAAATTTTGGTCCTTGAAGATTTCTTGACCTATGGGCTTATTGCATAGATTACGACTCTCCCTACTAGTCGTAGGGTGTCACTACGGGTCATAGGACCCTAATCATAGCCCGACTAGTGTGGATTGGCCAAGTTTCTATTATGATTATAATTGGATCCTAACGAGCAGTAAATACTCTTACGAGTCGTATAGTCCCATCCATAGACAAACCAGTGTGTGCCTCAAGTGTTTCTTTCCTGGATACGATTTGGACCCTATGAGTGGTAGGGTCTCCTGAAACGTCATATGGTGTGAATAATAGGGTCACCAGAGAAGGGTATTTCATCTACTGTCTTAACTATGACTCGTGGTGACGAGTAGTAATGAGTTCTTACGAGTCGTACAGTGACCCGTTGTCACTGACGATAATTTTTCAGTGTTTCATTAAGGATACTTTGGATATTTCCCCTCTTCCCTAATTGCGAACCATGACTTAAAACCCCTTTAGGGTGTCATTATCACTCCAAAAACAAATCAAAAGAACTTCTCAAACTTTCTCAAATCTCCAAGGTCAAGAACACTTAGGGTTACCAAGAAGTTCATCACTAGGGCTTTCAAGGGTGATTTCTCTCCATAGTTGTGATACTTTCAAGCATATTACTCCACCCCGAATCCTATTTTGTGAAAAACTTGTGTTTAAATGGTTTAATTGTTTGGATTTGAAAGTTGGTTTTGAAATGGGTTGAGGGTTTTGGAGTTGTTGATCCTTGAATTATTTTCCTGTAGTTTTTAAGAGTTGTTTATGCATTGAATTGAATGTTTTTGAACTAATGGGTTTCATGGGCATGGGAATTGGAATAGGGGTCGAGGTAATCCCCTAAATTGATGTTTTAAACTTGTTTTAATTGGGCTTAATTAGGGTTATGTATCTAAGTCGTGAAGGTGTGCATTACGAATGACTTATACTGAAAACTCATGTTTGCCGACGTGAGGGTTTGTCTTGATGACTATGTATATAGTAAAAATGTTGATATATATATTGTATCTAGGATTGACATGGGGTTTGGACATTCCCTTCTATTCTTTGATAGCTCCGGTTTGTGCGGCTAACACACACTAGGGCCCTTTCAAGTAGACAAAATTGTCAATATCAAACTCAAGCTCCCTTCTCTTCATATATGCATAACATTTTTGACGTCTCTGAGCAGTTTTCAACCTTTCTCTAATTAACTGAACCTTTTCCATTGCCTCATTCACTGAATCTGGCCTTATCAAGGGAGCTTTTCAAACCTTAAAATAACTAATATGAGATCTACACCTCCTACCATAAAGAGCCTCACATGGGGCCATCTGAATATTGAAGTGATAGCTGTTACTGTAAGAAAACTCAATCAAAGGCAATTGATCATCCCAACTACCCTTGAAATCAATTACACAAGCCCTCAACATATCCTCCGAAGTTTGGATGGTCCTCTACGCCTAACAGTTTATCTACGGATATAAAGCCGTACTGAGATAAACTTGGGTACCAAGACCCTTCTAAAAAGTCTTCCAAAATCGAGAGTTGAACTGGGTACCTGTATCTGAGATAATGGTTAAAAGGACTCCATATGGTTTCACCAAATCCATAGGATAGATCCTATCACAGTCCTTGGCTGAATCTAAAGATTCCAAACCATTCTGAACCTAGACACTACCTTCGAATGAATCGATAAATTAAACTCCAAACCTAGAAAGCTGATGAACCTCTCGAACTAACTCCTTCTTATCATCTTCAACGTGAGCAACACTCCCCATAGACAATCTTCTAAGGGCGTCGGCTATAATATTGCCCTTACTAGGGTGATATTAGACACTCATATCATAATCCTTTAATAACTCTGGCTTCCTTCTCTGATGAAAATTTATATCTTTTTGACTAAACGCATACTGATGACTCTTACATACTGATGACTCTTGTGATCATGAACACATTAACATGGACCCCATAAAGATAATGCCTCCAAATCTGTAAGGCAAAGACAACTGTTGCAAACTCAAGATCATGATTCGGGTAGTTCTTCTCATGAGGTTTGAGCTATTTAGAGGCATATGTTATAACCTTTCCATGTTGTATTAGCACACAACCAAGACCAACTCCCAAGGCATCACAATAGACCACAAAACTATATGAACCTTCTGGTAGAGTCAAAACTAGAGCAGAGGTAAGTCGAGTCTTCAACTCTTGAAAACTCTTATCACAAGAATCGAATCATTGGAACTTGACTTTTTTCTGAGTCAGTTTGGACATGGGAGAGGCAATACAGTAAAATCCTTCAATAACCATCGATAGTAACCGGCTAAACCCAAGAAACTCCTGATATTTGTTGGAAGGATGGGTCTCAGCCAATTTTTTTTTACTTTGGTCTTTTAAGGATCAACTCGGATGCCTTTATGGGAAATCATATAACCAAGGAGTGCTACTAATTTCAACTAGAATTCACACTTTTTGAACTTAGCAAATAACTAGTGATCCTTAAGAGTTGCAAGACAATATTCAAATGGCCTGTGTGGTCACCCTCACTCCATAAAAGCTAAAAGTGCTTTTGTTAGTCCAAAAGACATAACTAGAAATTCAAAGTTAGCATATAGAGTTATGGAGGCTATTTTTGGGGTGTCACATTGTTTGACTCTGAGCTGATGATAGCCAGATTTGAGGTCTATCTTAGAGAAATAATTAGCACCCTAAAGTTGGTCGAACAAGCTATCAATTTGGGTATGGGATACTTATTATTGATTGTGACTTTGTTCAACTGACTGTAGTTGATGCATATTTTGATAGAACCATCTTTCTTTCACATGAAAATAACAAGAGAACCTTATGGAGAGACACTAGGCTGAATAAAGCGCTTATCTAGGAGATTATTCCGCTATTTTTTGAATTTCTTAAGTTCAGTTAGAGACATTCTGTAACGTGATATTGAAATAGGCTGGGTATCTAGAAGGAGATCTATTTTGAAGTTAATTTACCTCTCGAGAGAAACTTTGGCCAGATCTTCAGGAAATACTCTCGGAAATTCAATCCCTACTGGAACTGACTTAAGACTTGGGGTTTCGGACCTTAAGTACTTGACTCGAACAATATGATAGACGCACCTTTAGAAATCATTTTCTTCGGGTTGAGAAAGGAGAAAAACCGACTTATAGGCACCAAGGTACTACCCTTCCACTCTAAGACTGGCTCATTTGGAAATTAAAACTTGACTACACTATTTCTACAATCAATCGAGGCATAGAAAGAGTGAAGCCAACCCATGCAAAGAATAACATCAAAAGTAGTCGTCTAATTCTACAAAATTGACTAAAGCGACTTTTTAGGATACTGTGATTGCAAAATTTTTGTATACTCGTTTGACTATGATAGAACTACCAATTGGAGTGGAAATTGAGATGGTCTCTACAAGGATTTTTGTATTGACACCAAAATTTACCGCTATATAGGGAGTCACAAAGGAAAGTGTGGCTCCAGGGTCTAACAATGCATAAACATGAATATGAAAAACTTGTAACATACCAGTAACCACATCGGGAGAACCTTTTTGATCATGTGTACTCTGAAGGGCATGGAACCTACCCTGGCATTGTCCATCAATTACACTAGAGGTAGCACCCAACAGAGTCGAACAACCTATTAGAACAGCTGATGAATCAGACCAACTCTTTTGGTGAATATCCTTACCTTTCAGCACAACCACTAGAAATCCCTTATTTTGTGACCTTACTTGCTATACCAAAAACAAGTATCGCTACCTGCCATGCACTCACCCTTGTGGTTTCTACCACATCTCTTACAAATTGGGTTGGTGTGATCACTACTCACACTACCTTGGGACTTAAAACTTGGCGCTCTATCTCAAGTATCCTGTCTAAACTTGGGCACTAAAGCACTAGCAGATAATGGGAAGGGACTAAAGATTTATAGAAGAATTGAGAATGATTACCACCATCTAACCTCGGTTTAGGGAAATTAAAACTACTATTTCTGGCCCTTTTATTCTCCCTTTCCTTTTTATTAATCTTCTTCTCCTCAATCTATTAGCAAGGACCATCGATTTGAGATGTCTATCTCCTTAACCAACAATGCTGTCCTACACTCATTGACCATATCCTCAGAAACACCAGACACAAAGTTACTTATTTGGGCCCTAGAGTCGGCAACCATGACTGGAGCATACCTTACGAACTGAGTAAAGTTAAGTGAATACTCCTTCACACTCATGGTTCTTTGCTTCAGGTTTATAAAGTTTTACACCTTGGCTTCTCTCAACTCAAGTAGAAATAACCTTTCAAAAAATATAGTAACAAACCCATCCCACTCTACTGGCCATATATCTTTACCTCTATCTTTCTTTCAATGCTTAAACTAAGTATGATCCACTCCTTGAAATTGGTAACCAATCACTTAACACTCTCAGTAGAAGTGACACCCATGATCTTAGTAACTTTCTGAATACTGATTAAGAACTTTTATGGATCCTCTTAAAATTTTAACCCAAAGAATGCTAGTGGATTCATTCGAGTGAAGTCCCAAATTCTAGCTGCCACTGTATTTACTGCTGGGTTTAATAGGGCTATAACCTGCTTTATTCTGTTTGATCATAGATTGGGCTAATGCTATGAAAGCATCCCTAAACTTGGCATGAGAAACCTTCTTATTCAGAGGGTCTTTGGGAATAGGCGGTGGTGCTTGATGATTTACATTTCTTATTCCGTAAGTTCTCTTAGGAGATATTTGTTGTAAAAAGATAGAGTAAGAGTTAGAAGAAAAATCTTAAAAGAGTTCACACTCTATCACACGATATGAATTATGAAAGAAGTGAGAGGTGAGACTTTTCTAAAATATTTCATAGCCTCTAACTCATGTATGGCACACTTTACACCCATGAACAAGACTCCTCTTAATTCAACTTTCAAACACCCTTGTCACAACCTGAGACGTCCCCTAGTCATATAATAGTGTTTAGAGTCACAAGTGTCCCTAAGCTAACCTATGGTCTGGAATTTCACTAAAATATTGGAGAAATACTAAAATACTAGGTGAAAGCTTAACTGAAAGTAAACTAATAATAAATGGTAATGGAATCAAAACAAATATAGTCTGAAATACTCAACAAACTAAAACCATATCTAGCTATCTGAAAGCCTTTAAATCATAATGAGTTATTAGGACAAACCCCCAACTAACTCCAAGTAATTGAATAAAGTGAAATGTTGAAATAAATAGCCAATGATGAGGACTCTCCAAACTACTATTGAGTGGTATGAGAATGTTCTAAGTATGATCTGGGTACTACACGTCCGAACCAATGTTATGAGACAATATAGCGCAAAGAAGTATGTAGTCACTACTCTGAACGTACTGAGTATGCGAGATAGGAAACTAATTGGTACAAACTAAAAATAAATGCACGAAAAATGATAAACTGTTTGCAAGACCAAGTATAAATATGTACTGAATGAAACTTAATGATCGAATACAAGGTCATGCATAATCTGTACTAAGACTAAACTGAAACACGAACTAAAATATAAACTGAGGACTGTGGAAGCTATCATGACCGACATACCCCAATTTGAGAAAATTGAGGTCCAACCTGTAACCCCAATTGGAAGGGTCTAGCATCTTGCCAAGGGTACCACTGCTGGCTGGCATGGATCCACTAAACTGA
Organism: Capsicum annuum; assembly: GCF_002878395.1. Classification (NCBI taxonomy): domain Eukaryota; kingdom Viridiplantae; phylum Streptophyta; class Magnoliopsida; order Solanales; family Solanaceae; genus Capsicum; species Capsicum annuum. The sequence continues at coordinate 173,255,311 of NC_061122.1, forward strand.
TGTCCCAAATGTCTAGGGTATTAGTGCTCAACTGGCAGGTGATCCCCATAACCTACAATAGCACTGTAATTTTGAAACTTAGGGACTTCTACTAAAAGTATTAGCCCTCAAATGACGGGTGAGCTGAAATACCTAGGCTTTGGACCCTTAGAAAAATTCCCTTGGTTAAAATTTTTGGGCAAGGTATGACTCAAGGGTACTTATCATATCCTAGGATATGACTTAGGTCCCCTCTCTCATATGTTAGGTAGTGTAATAGGGGTTATATTCTGTCCAAGGTACGTTTTAGCCTCTCCCAAGTCGTATGTTAGGGTACAGGTTGTATGTTACCTAGTCGTACAATGGCATATACTTAGCCTAGTTGAATCTATCCAAGGTACGATTTAGGGTACCCTTCGTACCCAAAGGTATGAGTTAGTTTAGCATGGTTATATGTTGAATAGGTTAGGGGTTCATGGTGAATCCTAGGATATAAGTTAGGGTACTACTTATACCTGAGGGTATGACTTGGGTGTGGAACTCGTACCATCCTGGGTGTAACTTTCAGCTTTTAAGATGAGGGCATTTTAGTCATTTACCACCTTTCAAATATTATAACCCATGACTTAAAAACTTATTTTCCCTTCATTCTTTACATATAAAAGTTCAAAAACCTTCCAAATCACTCATAAAAACTTTTTCAACAAGATTGGAGGCTAGGATTTCAAGAGTGTTCATCTAAAGGCTAAGGGGGTCAAGAATCTTTTTGTGAATCATCTTGTATAAGACATGTGACTCTTAATTATTATTATTATTTTTCAAATATCATGTTATTTAAACATATTTTATGAATCTCTAATGGTGTTTTTTAAAACAAATATTGAGGGTTTTGATGTATAGTGATGAGTAATGTTTACTCTTGTTTAAACTTGTGTCTATACATATTTTTGGTGATAATTAGCACATGTGGGTGATTATTGATTATGGTTTAACAAGTGGGTTATGAGTAACCCTAATATGGATGGTTCTCACTTAGGTTTTGGTCATGGTAAAGGTATGCCCTCAAGATGTGTGTGAAAATATCTATTAGAAATAACTAGTCACACGTTGATGGTGATTTGAACTAAGATAATGGCTTAATGAGTAATAATTATTAGTAAAGGACCTTTTAAAGGCCTTTTTGTCCCTTTAATGAGTTAATTGATGACCTTGGTGGTTGGTTTGATTAAAAAAGGGTTTGAGTCCCTAAGCATGAAACTGAATTGAGTTTAAACTAAAGCTTGAAGTAAGAATGGTAAAAAATGGTTTGATAAAGGTCTTAATGACCACAACTTGACTTGAATGGTAGTTGAAACTAAGTAATTGTCCAATTAAGGTGATTGATTGATAAATAGTTCATAAAGACCTTGTGGTCATGCATGTTGTTGAATTGTGGCCTTGATGGCTTGAAATAACTAAGTGGGTTAAAGTCCTTAAATGTTAAATTGAGTGGATGTAAATGCATGGAAAAAGGGTTACAGTCCCAATGTTGACTAGTAATGGACATGATATCTTGTGGTTAGAGTCCCTTACGTAATAAGATGGCTTGTGGTTAGAGTCTACTTGTTTTATAAGATGGCTAGTGGTTAGAGTCCACTTGTCTAACAAAATGGCTTATGGTTAGAGTTCACTTGTCTATCAAATAGATTGTCGTTAGAGTCCTCTTGCATAATAAGACAGCTTGGGGTTAGAGTCATCTTTCTTGATATAACCTATGCGGGTGGAAGGTTAGAGTCCTCCACTTCATGGTTCATGATTGGGTGCTTTGAAATGCATGCTATGGCCTTGTTATCTTTTTGATACTTGATGTATCTATATATATCTACATGTCTATGTGTTTAAATGTGTTGGCTTATGATGGTTTAGATTTGTATTAAATAATGACACTATTTTATCCTTACCCTTGAGTTACATTCTACCACTCTAACCACTAACCATCTTTGGATGCTGTGTAACCATATGACACAGGGGTCAGAGCATCTTCTTCTCTTCTTGTGTAGTGACCAGGTGCTCGAGTGGATCATTTGTTGACTTTGAAATGGTGAGCTTCCATACTTTGGAAGGTATAAATTCCATAGTCTTTCTATCTTATGTCATAGACTTGTGTTAGACTCAATTTTTAGCTATTGTCGGGGGCATATCCCGACATATTATAGACACCGGATTGGTAGAGGCTCATGGATGACAGTGGGCATGGGTATGTTATTTAGAATGTTGACATTAATAGTTGGATTAGATATTTCTTAAGTAATAATTTCTAGTCTTTGTTATACTATTTTGTTATACTATCGAAGTTCATCTGATACTTAAGGATTGATGTGATGGTTAGGTTGGGTTAACGGGGCGATCTCTTGTCCTAGTTGGGCTTAATATGCCCATATGACAAGGCTCGATTTTGGGTTGTGTCATGAGACTTCATCCCTGCATTCACTCAGTGCTAAGTACTACTCCTAACTGAATGACAAAGAAAACTGTACTGTCCATTGGGAATATATTCTGGAAATATCAATAATGGATAATCTGAAGTGCTCACAACATGTAAACAGATATACGCATAAGATTCTAGGTATTGGGTGTTCATAACCCACCAACTCTAATCATGATAATATTAATTGAATATTTTAAGGAAATTCACAGTCCAAGCCCAAAATTCAACAACTCATCATAATAAAGAATTTCATGGTTTGCGAGCATAGGAAGATGCTACTCTCTTAGGAAAGCATTTACTCATTGTATACTTGTAAAACAAACTAAGGGAACTAAAGAAAAACTCATATTTGACCTGGAACACATATCCTTAAGGAAGCAATAAACTTGGGAATTTGAGATATTTTTGGTACTTAATGGAAGAAAAGAATACATTGATTTGTGGAGGTGGAGGCCTTGGAGAAATTTGTGGAATTTGAACTTGAAGTTGAGAAACCTGGACTTGGATTTAGAGAAGAATAATCACCCCATTTCTTGGGTTTAAATTAATTGATTTTGTGATTTAAATAGGTAATTTAGGGAAGTTTAAGTTTATATACCACCCTTGGGGAAGACTAAACGACGCGGGATAGGAGTTAAAATAATGGGAAAAGAATAAACAACCCTTTTTAAAAATATGCAGAAAATTCTAGGGAAGCAATCATAATGAATCAAGCAATGACTCATTGGGTTTAATAACGAGTCGTGGCCTAGAGTTGTTGTCATAAGACCTAAGTGTTGGGACCTCACTCGTATGACAATGACTACTCACTTAATGACTTTTTAGGACTGATAACGGGTCATTAGAAGGCGTCATTATCAAGAACTTGATTTCTTGGATTCTTTCTGTTGTGATAACGGGTCTACTTAATGACTTGTTCGGACTAATATCGAGTTGTATGCTGGACTCATTACCATTGAATTGAAATCCAAGATCCCTTACTGTTATGGCAAAAACTCTACTTAAAGACTCATTGTGTCTGATAATGGGTCATTGCCAGGGTCCTTGTAACTGGCAGTTGACATTACCTTAGGCAAATTTTCTAGAACTTCTCACTATAATATCATATTAAGGTAAGTCTAGTGGTATTGGAAAGATAATTCAATGGACTATCTTTTGATGGGTATAGAGCTAAAATGGGGTATTATAATATCTCTCCCTTGGGATCATTCATCCCTAAATGAAACTAACTAAGATGAAGCACTAGGGAAAGAGCTGAAATTTTGCATTGAACACTTACGAGCTGAACCATGAACTGATATCTGATTCTATGAATAATGCATTTATTGAACTAACTCATGAATGCATGCAATGATAGGAAACTAGTTGGATGGTCTGAGATAGAAATAAATGTATTAATTAATTAATTAATTAATTAAAGGAACTATTATCTCAAGTCGGGACTAAATTCAAAGAGAAAAAATGGGGGTACTTGGCCAGCATATCTACTTCTGCTTCCTAAGTAGCTCCCTCAACTGACTAATTTCTCCATATAACCTTTACCAAAGCGACCTCTTTATTGCTCAGCCTATGGATCTGACGATCAAGGACCTCAACTGAGACCTTTTAATAAGAGAGGCTAATTTCCTTGACAACCCTTTCTTAGGGGATTACTGAGGCTGGATCACCTATGTATTTCTTCAATAAGAAAACCTGGAAAACTGGATGCATTAATGATAATGCTACAGGCAATTCCAAATCATAGGATACCTTACCTTATCGATACAAAATCTTGTAAGGACCGACATAACATGGATTGTGCTTCCCTTTCTTACTAAACCACTTCACCCCTTTCATGGGAAAAATTTTCAAGTAGATAAAATTGCCAGTATCAAACTCGAGCTCTCTTTTCCTCACATCTACATTAGATTTCTAATGACTTTGACTAGTTTTCATCCTTTCTCTCAGCTGAACCTTTTCCATTGCCTTATTTACTAAATTTGGCCTTATCAAGGTAGCTTCACCAACTTCAAAATAATAAATAGGAGATCTACACCTCCTATCAGAAAAGATCCATAAATGGGGCCATCTGAATACTGGAGTAATAGCTATTATTGTAAGCAAACTCAATCAAAGGAAAGTGATCATACCAACTAATTTTGAAATCAATTACACACACCCTCAATATGTCCTCTAATGTCTGGATGGTCCTCTTTGTATGACCATCTATTTGCGGGTGGAAAGCCATACTGAGATGAACTTGGGTACCAAGACCCTTCTAAAAAGTCTTCTAAAATCGACAGGTGAACTGGGTACCTCTATCTGAGATAATAGTGAAATAGACTCCATGCATTTTCACCAACCCCTTAAGATAGAACCTAGCATAGTCCTAGACTGAATCTTAATATTTTGAACCATTCTGAACCTAGACACTACCTTCAAACGAATCAATGAATCAGCCTCCTAACCTAAAAAGCTGATGAAACTAATGAACTAATCCTTCTTATCTTCTTCAACGTTAGCAAAACTCCCTATAGATAATCTACTAAGGGCATCGACCACAACATTGGCCTTACCCGGGTGATACCAGACACTCATATCATAATCTTTTAACAAACCTAGCTACCTTGTCTGACAAAGATTTGTATCTTTTTGATTGCACACGTACTAGAGACATCTGTGATTGATGAATACATCAACGTGGACCCATAAAGATAATGCCTTCAAATCTTTAAGGCAAAGATAGCTGCTGCCAACTCAAGATCATGAGTCGGGTGGTTCTTCTCATGAGGTTTGATCAGTCTAGAGTCATATGCTATAACCTTACCTCATTGTATTAACATACAACCAAGACCAACTCCAGAGGCATAGCAATAGGCTACGAAACCATCTAAACCCTCTAGTAGAGTCAAAACTAGAGCCGAGGTGATTTGAGTTTTCAATTCTTAAAACTCTCTCGCACAATTAGACTACTAGAATTTGACTTTCTTCTGAGTCATTCTGGATATGGCAGAGGAAATAGAGGAAAATCCTTCAATAAACCATCGCTAGTAATTGGCTAAACCTAAGAAACTCTTTATATCTGATGGAGAGATAGCTCTCGTCCAGTTCCTTACTACTTTGGTATTTTAAGAATCAACTCAGATGCCTTCACTGGAATGATATGACCAAGAAATTCTACTAATTTTAACTTAAACTCACACTTTCTTAACTTAGTGAATAACTGGTGATTCTTAAGAGTCTGCAAGACAATCCTCAAATGGTCTGCGTGTTTACCCTCACTTCTAAAATAAACAAGGATGTCATCTATGATAACTATAATGAATATGTCCAAGTACTAGTGGAACACTCTGTTTATCAAGTCCCTAAAAGTTGTAGGAGAATTTGTTAGTCCAAAATATATAACTACAAATTCCAAGTGATCATATGGAGTTTTGAAGGTTGTCTATGGGATGTCACATTCTTTGACTCTAAGCTGATGAGAGCCGGATCTGAGGTCTATCTTACATAAACAATTAAAACCCTAAAGTTGGTCAAACAAGCCATCAATCCTAGGATGGGATACTTATTCTTGATTGTGACTTTGTTAAACCGATGGTAGTCGATGCATATTCTTAGAGAACTATCTTTCTTGCGCTTGAAAAGAATAGGAGCACTCCATGAAGAGACAAGAGGTTGGATAAAACCCTTATCTAAGAGATCTTTCAATTGTTCTTTCAATTCCTTAAGTTTGTCTGGATCCATTCTATAAGGTGGGATTGAAATAGGCTGGGTGTCTGAAAGGAGATCTATTTTGAAGTCTGTTTCCCTCTTGAGAGAAACTCTAAAAAATCTTTAGGAAATACTTCTGGAAATTCATTCACTACTGGAACTGAATTAAGACTTAGGGTTTTGGACCTTGAGTCCTTGACTCGAATAAGATAATAGCTGCACCCTATAGAAATTATTTTCCTTGCTTGGAGAAAAGAAATAAATCGACCTATAGGCACCGAGGTACTACCCTTCCACTCTAAGATTAGCTCATTTGAAAATTGAAACTGGAATACTCTATTTTTACAATCAACTGAGGCATATCAAGAGTGGAGCCAATCCATGCCAAGAATAATATTAAAATTGGTCATGTCTAATTCTATTACATCGACTAAAGTGACTTTATGGGATACTATGACTGGGTAATTTCTTTATACTCATCTGGCTATGATGGAACTACCAATTGTAGTAGAAAGTGAGAAAGGTTCTATAAGGATTTTGAGACTGACACCAAAATCTACCGCTATATAGGGAGTCACGAAAGAAGTATGGCTCTGGGGTCTAACGATACATACACATGAATATGAAAAAACTTGTAACTATTGTGGCAACGACTCCATGCAATAACTCATTATGTCTAACAATGACTCATTGCCAGAGTCGTTATTACTGTCAGTTGATATTCCCTTAGGAAAAATTTCCAAAATTTCTTACTATAATATCGAATCAAGGTAAGACTAGTGGCATTAGAAATGCTAATTCAATGGCCTATCTTTTGATGGGTCTAGAGCTCAAAAAGTTGTATATTAAAATAATACAAATAGGTTGACCAAGATCTATATTATAGAGATTGATTGATTGGATGGTGTCTCTTTTTCCATTATGTCTGATAGAGGTATAACTTTTTCCTTAGGTTTTTGAATAACTTTTTAGCGTGAGTTGGGTACTCAAATTTATTTGAGCATAACTTTTCACCTTCAGATGGATAGTCAGTCAGAGAAGACTACCCAGGTGCTAGAATACATGCAGCGAACATGTGTCATGGACTTTGAAGGTCATTGGAACCAGTAGTTTCCTCTAGTGGATATCACCTACAACAACCATTATCATTCCAACATTCAGATAGTACCTTTTGAGGCTTCAAATAGGTAGGGATATATATCTCATTTGGGATAGTTTAAGTCATTTGAGGTGAGATATTGGGGCACAAATTTGTTGAGGGATTTGATGGATTATGTGAGGTTGATTCAACAGAGGCTATTAGATGCTTAGAGTAGGTAGAAGAGTTATTTCATCCTTGGGCTTACAATGTAAAATATATGATTGAAGATTGAGTTCTATTGAAAGCTTCACTCATGAAGGGTATGATAAGATTCAGTAAAAAAGATAAGCTTAGTTTGAGGTACTTTGGCCCATTTTAGATCCTTGAGAAGTATGGTTATATGGCGTATAGGCTAGATTTATCTCTATTTTATCGGTTGGTCATCCTCTCTTTTATGTTTGTAGATTGAAATGGTGCCATCCTGATGATGCCTATGTGATTCGATGGGATTCTATTATGTTAGAACCTGATTTTTCCTTTAAGGAGAAACCTATTTCTATCCTAGACAACCAAACTAGGAAGCTGAGGACTAAGAGTATTGAGTCGGTGAAGGTCCGATGAAAACAATGCCCTATTAAGGAGGCTACTTAGAAGGTCGAGTCTGACATACGTTATAGATAACCCCAGCTTTATACCTCTCCAGCTATCTTATTTACTTTTGGTTCAAGGAAGAACTAGTGTTTTAGTGGTGGATAATGTAACAACTTATTACATAATTTTTTTTCCTTTTTCTATGTTTTGACCATTTTGCCCTTCCCTGTCATTGTTATATTCTAATTATAAGGTATGGGGATGGTCGACATGATCCCCAAAGCATTTTGGGGAGTTTGAGACTTTTAGAGGCTATAAAAGCCAATAGTTTGACTTCATTTAATATTTCATGATTCAAACCCCAGATAGCAATTTGATAGTTCGGTTAGATCTAAAACGTTAATTTTGGGTTAACAGTAGGTTGATCGAGTTTAAAACCTTTATTTTGTATTTCAACTCTTATTTCAAAAATTAGTGAAAATCCCTAAATAGGGTCCCAATAATTAATTTATTGAGAATGAATTTTTTCAAGAATCTAACATTTTCATTAAATCTGAAATGTCAAAAATAGCCTAGTAGAATATATGGTTTATTTCTGTGGGGTGCCGAATGAATCTCGGGGGTCCGCTCAGAGAAATTTTAGCTTGCTAAAAACTCATCAATTGCTAATATCTGGTGCAGGTGGATTTTTTCTTTATGTGTGAGGTCCCTGGTCGCAAACACAAAGAAGAAAATAATCATCTATCTCAATCCCGAGGTAGAAACCCATGATTGCAATGGCTTGTTGGGTTCGAGTTGGGTTGTCCATTCATCACAGATGCAAATAAGACGTCACGAATGTGATGGTTCAAGTGATCTTTCTTTGCGAACACAAAGCCTTGACTACAAACTTGAAGGCCATATAAATGATCTGGTCAATGTTGATTTTGCAAATGCAAAAGGTTGACCTCATTCACAAGATACTATTCACACAATAATATAAATATTCCATTTTTGTGAATTCTACCATTTTAGACCTAGGAGCTTTGGGAAGAGGCAATTTTGAGGGTTTTCTTCACCATTCTTGCTTGGATAAGCTTATAATTCACCTTTCCATCATTTCCTATTGATTATATCATCAAAAATACTCTTTAGTCTTGATTTCAAAATGGATTTTTGGGGTCTTTAATGGTAAGCTCTTAAAATAGGATTTTTATTTAAGCCTCATTTTAACTTATTTTTGCATGTATTTTTAGTGGAAGACTCCTATAATCTTGGGAAACATATTTTGAAAATATATTTTCTAATTTTACCCCTTTCATTTCTGAACTCGTTTTTAACCTTTCTTGAATATAGTTGATATGAGTGTCATTAACTTACTTTTAGTGCATAGATTCTATACTTGAATGTTTTAGCTCATTTTAAGACTGTTTGAAAGGGGAAAATTCCGTATTGAAGGTTCTAGACTTGGATTTTTGTCACCACAAGATAGGTTATGAATTAATTTTTTTAGACTGTGCTAGGTTGTTAATAAATGAATAAAGCATGCTAGGTTGTTAATAAATGAGTAAAGCATACTAGATTGGGGAAATTAGCTATTATAGTATATCAAGATTATTAATAATATTGTGTGACCGTGTGTGGGATTATATACTTATTGTTGTTGACTTGAGATATCATATATTGCTTGTTGTTTGTACGGAGCTTTATTTGATATCATAGGCCTTTTTTGTGCATTAAATGTCATTATTATTGATTTGATGCCCGTGTCGATGCTCAAATAGATATTATAGGCCTTATTTGAGTATTATTGTCTCTATCATGATAGAAATACCTGAATAAGGGCTTAGATTAATATTATTGATGCCTTACATGACTATTTATTTTGGTGGTGCCATTCAAGAACTGATATCATCAATTGTTGACGCATTGAGTTGTTTCTGAGATCACTTATACATCTATTGAATAGATTACTATCTTCATACTAATTGATTGTTAGCATTTCATCCTCATTTCATACATACATATTCATGAGACATTGGTACCATTGGTAATCACTAATTTGAAAGGAACTGAGATATTTTTATTAAAAACTCTTGATCCATGAACAATAACCAGAGAGGTGAATGTGACACTTTATAAAAACCTTGATTCATAAATATTAGCCAGAGAGATGAGTTGATATTTGAGGTAGTATACAGGTTGTGAACCCCCCATAAGTCTTATTTTGGGAGTGCTAAAGCTCGATAGGTGTATATAGAAAGTCATGCGATGACTTTTAATTATTCATCATGATCCCATCGGCATTATTACATTGTTTGTGAATTTTTCATGTTTCTTTTTTGTTCCCTTGATGAGTACTTGATTTTATTATATATATGTGTGTGTGTTTGTGCTTGTGTTTATTTGTTTCTGTATCGATCTTATATTATAGAACTGTTAATGGAGACAGTGTAAGTAACTATTTGAAAACTTTTCTATTTGCAGGTGAAGTGATCATAATATTTTTTATTTGTACTATTTTCTACTTTTCTAACTCGACCTATGATACCTATTGAGTATAAATTGATCGTGCTCACCACTATTGTGCCTTTTTTGTGCAGATCCTAGCTCGAGTTCGAGATGCGACAACTAATTCATGCTACTCAGAGTTGATACTTTAAGGTATTGTCGTGCTCTAGAGTTAAGAGATTATTCCGGGCCTTTCTTGTCATTATCTTACCTTTACTCATGTTCTATGATAGATTATGTATTTCTATATGCAATTATCTTTTTAGATGCTCTTCTTCTTATAACATCAAATTTTGGGGGTTTTATGTATGTTTTATTTCAATCTTCAATTAGTTTGTTTGAAATTTTTTGAGTTGAAGTTGTGTTTGATCATACTTTTTTGAAAAGACTTTTTTATTAAATTTAAAGTATTTAAACATAGCTAAAATATAAAAAAGTGAATGTTTTCACTTTTTCAAATTGTTATGACTAAACAGTAATTTTTGAATAAAGAAGCACAATTACTATACTAGCATACTAGCATGTCCACGGGTTTAAATATTAATCGCAATCACCATACTAGCATTCTTTAGAAAGATCACTGATACATTTTAGATAAATTCAAACAGTTTATTTTCTTCCAACTATTTCATATCAAACCATTGCTTTGATCTTCACCTTTTTCTTTTATTTTTTTTTCAATTTGGGTTAGTTATTCAACAATTTTCTTACTCTTCTCTCAGTCTTTTTTATTAAATTCATAAGGCCAAACATATTTGATGTTCATTGAAGTCTTATAAATTTTGTTTATTCATAATTGAATAGTGTATGATTCCTATATTCAGTGTATAATTTATTTTATTTTTTAATGCATTGTTAGTATTTGTTAATTTTATTTAACCTTGATATGATGGGTCCAAATGCTACTGAACTTTAATTAAATGTCTACAGGCAAAAGTTTTAAATTACTTTGTAAGTTTGAATTTTAATTTTGCTCATTAATTATTTCTTCCTTCATTCTTTTTTAATTCTTTTGATCTTCCTTTCTTTTCTATGATTTGTATCTCATTGTTAAAATAGAGAAGTTTTAGATTAATTTTCAAACATCTATTTCCATCTAATAGAAATAATTGATCTTTATTGTGGTGATTGTTTATCCTTGTTATGTTTTCATTTTTTTAATGGCACCTCACAACAAGTTTTTTAGAAGTTGTTAATATGTGGCTATAAATCTGAAGTATGGTAATGTAATTATTTATGATATCTTTACGTCACTTTAGTTCTGCTCATTGTTCACTTCTTCTTTCAATTTTTTAATCTTCATTTATTTATACTATTTGTTTAGTTAGGTTGGTTATGTTGAACTGCCTTGTTTCTTCTCATGCTCGTTTATGATAACTGTAGTAGTAACTTTATTTTAATGACACATCTTTGCGTAAGTTTGATTATTAACCTTTCTGGATACGCTCTTTTAAAATTATATTGGAGCATTCATGTAACAATCCGAGACTACCTCCTAGTCGTCACACGGTGCTTACGACCTCAAAGGACCAGAAGCTACCCCATGAATTGTAACGACCCAAAATCACCCCTCGGGATGCCACACGGTGCCTAGGGTCACAAGTGACCCCAAGCTAACCCTTCTATTGGCATAACTCATAAGCACATGAACAAAGTGCATAAATCTGAAACAATAAGGCGAAAATAAATCTACTATGAATTGGCTCAATACAAAACTGAAGTCACAAGGTTACAACTCTACTTTTACAATAAAACTGAAACTCAATGCATCAACTCCTACTGACTATCTATGGAGCTTCTACTAGTACTGACTATAGGTAGCTGGGTCATGAATTCCAACCACCCCAACTTAATATGTAGAATAAAAAAAATACGACATAATTTAACTGTATCACTGACTTGATCCCTTGAATAAAAAGAGGACCCATCACCTGCTGACTAGAAGCGGCAAACTAACTGGATATGGTGCATGCGTTACAAATCTTTACACCTACTTTATGAGACAATGTAGCACATTGACATATATGTGAATCAACACTTGAGAATATACTAAGTATATGGGGGTGAACGCATATGTATAAAATAGTATCAATCTTCTTCAGTCAAATCATGCATGCAATATGGGATGACTCACATGGCTTGAACAAATATAAAAAATGAAGCTCATAAGTTATGCAAGATTCAACATGTAACACAAATCTCGTGAGTCATCATACTTTAACATTGAAATCAGAAATCCTCTCTTATTCTCAATTCTCAAGGCTAAAGAAACTTTAAACAGTACTTTCAAATCATTCATATATCTCATAGAGAGTAGAACTTCTTTAATGCTCAAGATCTCACAACTCTTTTGAACTCAAATACTTAAAATTCAGAATCATATAACTTTGAAACATACCTGAAGGCGTTTCATTCACTTTAGGAAAGTATCTCATTTCAAGCTTTAGGAAAATCATTCAATCTCAATGGAAAGATACTCTAGTTTAAGGAAATAACTTATCTCAAAGCTTCATGGAAAATACCATATCAAGGAAGAATACTTTTGTTTAGAGAAACAACTCATATCAAGGAAATGCTTTAGTTAGGGAACCATTTTGAAACTTTACCATTAGGAAAATAGCTCATAGGAAGGGAAAATACTTTAGTTTTCAAGGACGTACTGATCTCGAAGTTTAAAGGGCAAGGAAGGTTCTCTTAACCGACATAAACCATACGAGCTACATGGAGTCCAACGTTTTGTTCTCCTAAGAAAGAGACCTCATGTTGGGGAGAGGCGTCATACTCTTGCCAGGGAGTATGACCTAGGTCCAGTGATCACTAAAAAAACTCAGCCTCAGGCCCAATATCAACTCGACCTAGGCCCAATGATAATCATAAACTCAGCCTAAGGCCCAACCTACGGTGACACATAGTTTTGAGGTAAGAAACTGTAGTAACTTACCCACTCTATGCTAAATACTACTCCCTTTAGATTATCTGTGCTCATCTCATAAAAATCCACTTTTAGAAATAATCCCATGGTTCACCACGAACCCAATAATCAAATCTGTAATCTCATGTAGTAGAGTAGATTTCAAAAATCAATGACCATTAGGTCAAAACATTTCTCAACAATCTCAAAATACTCAAATCATGGATGCTTATAGCACAAGAGTTATAAAATCTCAAGTCTCAAGTAGGCATTAATAACCTATAATTCAATATCAAGTTAAAACTCATCAAAAGCATAATAGATAGCATATAGATTTATAACTCATGTAGAAATCTGGAAATTTCAGCAATTTATTTCAAAATCTCAACATACTCATATACTTTAATGTTTCAAACATTTTAACTATTAACTTCTCAAGGATTAAAATCATGGGGTATAGACCCAGCTGTAATTTCTTAAAAAAATATGTAAAAATCATGCCATTAAGACTCTTAATTCAAGGAAAACATCAAAAGCTCGCAACAAATAATAATGGGTGAAAACCCCCAATTCAATTTCATGTAAAATCTCATAAATTACAGAGAATTATAGTTTAAATAAGCTTTTGGGCACAAGCGTGAAAGAATTTCCCTTGTTCAAAACTCCACATACCTTAGCTTATGGAATTGGGTGAACAAGCTTGCTCTAAACTTCCTCTTCTTACTCTTGGGAGAGGGTTCTTGAAGCCCTTGACTTGAGAATCTTGAATCTTGACTCAATTTAGAAAATCTATGGTGGATTCTTGAGATTCTTGGAAGAGGTTTTGGATACTTATGATTTTTATTGAGAGAAAATTTGAGAAGAACTTCATAGAATGCTTGTAAATAACTTTGATTTGGTGTTTGCACGGTTTAAGAGGCTTGAAAAAAGTCCAAAGTGCCCTTTTTAACTTCTGTACGAAGCTGAAAAAATTGAACTGAGAACCTGATTTTATGGGCCACTGCGATGTGCCATTATCGTGGTGGCTCACTGAAAATTGACAAATGGGAATCTGTGAGTCACCGCAACGTGGAGCCATCACGTTGTCCCACTGGTTGGGACCTGAAACTTCAGCGCGACGCATCACAATTGCACTAGGCCACTGGAAATTGACTATTGAGAAATTGGGGTCCTTCGTGATATGCCACTATCGCGGAGTTCCAATGGAATTTGACAATTTTCAAATAGACCTCCCCGTGACGCGCCAAGCACTAAAATGACGCTGTTTTATGACTAGGACTTAAATTAGCCATAACTTCTTACCCGGGTATCGAATTTGGGCGAATCTTATATCGATGGAAAGCTTATCAAATTTTCCATGTGATAAAAAGGAAAAATTAGGGAAATTCTATATGGTTAAAAAGATACTCACTTAGGAAGTCACTTTCAATTTTTTAGGGCCGAAATTACGCCTCACTTGACATACCCTAAGGCTCATTCTACAAGAGAATTTTGCAGGGTCTTACATGAATGATATCTGTTGTGAGCACTAAATAATAATACTCTAATTAATGTGGAAAATGGGCTAAAATGCCATAAGGTTCAAAGCATCTGAAATACTGATAAAATATAACATCTGTAAAATGGAATACTATCTGAAAATCTAGTCTGAAAAGCCTCTAACTGAATCTATCTGAAAGTGGAGTTGATGGGATAATCCCCCAACTAACTCCATTTACTGAATTACTACATCTACTGAAAATATGAAATAATAAAATATCCTCGAATGATAAAGACTCACTTCTAAATCTACTATTGCTGGCTGAATCTGAATCTAGTATGCGTGGTCGAGAATCTGAGTGTCCGAACCTATGATATGAACATCATACCACAGGAAAGTATGCATCAGTACGTGGGAATGTACTGGTATGCTAGATGAGGCAAGGATGAATGCAAGGGTTCATATGCATGAACAATAACTGACTGAATGATATTAAATAACTGAACATGAAAGTACATAGATAATCAAAACTACGAGAAATACTAAGTATGCAATCCTGTGCATATATGTATACTGTAACTGAGCTTTTATAAAGCTAAGTACTGAGTTTTGTTTTTAAGTAACTGATAATCTAAAGTTACTAATAACTGAATTACTGATACTGAGTGACTGTGTCTGACAGTCCTGATCCTGTAAAACTGAACTGAGTTCTAGATTGAAAACTAAAACTAAAACTGTGGGAGGTAATCATCTAACCAACATGCCCCTCTCTGAACTGATTGGGGTCCAACCTATAACCCCAGTTGGAAGGGTGCTAATACCGTACCATGGATACGAACACTAGAAGACTGAGATGCCAGGCCTAACTGATGGGTGACACTTGGGCGGAGCCAAGCCTAATCTGATAGGTGACCTCTGGGAGGTAGTCAAGCCTAGTTTAATGAGTGACTCCTCATCCTGTGCTGGTTACACAGTTTTGGAGTACAGGAACTGCTGGTAACGACTTTGCTTATCTGTTGGGGAAGCCGTCATTCCTGTACTGGTTCGGTGCTAAATCCTACTCCCAACTAAATAGACACTAAACTGTTATACTGGATTGAACTGGACTGAATTCACTGAGTTTTCTGAGTGCTATAACTGACTGAGTTCTATTGAGTTCTGTATCTAACTGAAAGTACTATTAATCATGTCAAGACTGACACTATTCTGTAACTGACACTGGCTCTAAATAAACAGCTAAATTATTGGGTATTAAATACCCCTAGGATTCGATCGCATGAAAAGTAAGCATCACATGATTTTGCAAAGCATAACAATGTATACATGTTCATATATGATCCATAGAGACATTTTATCAAACACTTGTAGGGCATAAGCTTGTTCATATACTAACATGTCATGATTTTATCACTTTATTCACATGGACATTCTATCAAACACTTGGGGAGCAAAAATTCATGGACGTAATCATGGATAACATATAAACATGGAAACTACAATGCCCAACTTACAATTCCATGGGTTTAGCAAGCAATTCATATAATTCCCCATAAAATACTAATCTAATTTCATGAATCATATAATAATCATGGATCAAAACCCAATTAACATCATAGACACATTAATCACTTTGAAAATTCAAAGGTTTATCAAGATAATAACATATTCATCACACATGCTATTCAATTTCATGAAACTTGCACTTAAATCATGGATTGAAATCCATCTACTATCATGAACATGAATTCAATCTAATTCAAACATAGAAATCATAAATCTGAGATCTTATATATTTAAAAATGGATTCTTGGACTCTATGGGTGAAAGAAACCCATAGATGAACACCTAACATACATGAGAAGAAAAGTTCTTGAAGGTTCTTAGAGAGATTCTTGAGGATTGACCTTGATTCTTGAACTAGGATTTTTGCCTCTTGAGAGAGAATGATTTAATTTGGGGAAAAACTAAATGAATAATGGTGCAACTAGGTTTATTAGGGTTGAATTTTGTGTTAAAGGCTGACTAGGGCCATGGAAAAAGACGCAAATACCCCTGGACTAATTTAAAAACTCAAAATTTAAAATTGGAAATTAAGTGAAAAATCCCGATCTGGGACTTTGGCGCGATGCGGCACTATCGTGCTGTGTCACTGGAAAGTGGACAACTGAGAATTGGACCATCAACACGATGCGGTGGAATCGCGTTAGTGTATTGAAAATTGACAAATATGAAAATAAGCTGTGGCGCGATGCGCCGGTATCGCGGTACCTCACTGGAAACTGATAATTAGGAAAAAAACTAGTAGCGTGACGCGATGGTATCATGTTGTTTCACTGGAAAATGATAAATGTCATTTGAACTACTTTCTTGACGTGCTAGAGTACCAGGTTGTACACTGTCTTTCTAAACTGGCTCTAACTCTTCACCTGAGTGTCGGATTTGGGCAAATTTGGTATCGATGGAAGGCTTATTCAATTTCCCACATAATTAAAAGTCAAAATCTTGAAAATTACACATGTATAAAAGTGTATTCATATTTAAAGCATTCTTTGATATTTTTGGGCAAAATTTAAGCTCGATAAAAGTACGGGGTGTTACAATTCATATATAAGACCGGATTGTCACAATTCAAATTATGGGTCATGGTGACACCTACTTTATCCTACCAGTAGGTAAGCCAAATAGTAGCCCGGAGCTATAATTAGTGGACTAACTTGATAGAAAATGACCTAAAAGCCAAAAATCAACAATTAAAGACTCATAATAACAATAGGACAGTCATAATAGTCTAATAGATTGATAAAGATCAGCAATCATCCCATGACCTAGTAGTGTCGGTACAAGAGCTACTACTAATGGAACATACATAATGAAATAGTTAAATACAATATGTCTCAAAAACTGAAAGACTAGACATAGATAATAGAAGGAAAAAGGGCAATTCAGACTCCAAGGGCTAATTCCAATCTCCAGAATCAATTCATCATAAATGTCACATCAGCAACAACTACTAGTACTTGAATCTGCACCTAAAAGATACAAAAGTGTAGTACGAGTACCAAAACCATGGGTACTCATTAGGCATCATCGGCCGAGTGAGCTAAATCAAGATATAAATATGATAAGATACAAGATAAAATAAGCTAAGTTAAAGTGATGACAAACTTGGAAATAAGCCCCAACACCGCAGACAAAATAATGAAAGAAAGTGTAATTAATACTAAAAAACTGGGCCTCATAAGCCAATAAGTTAGGAAAAGTAAATGACCTAATGTGGGCTCTCATAAGCCAATAAGTTAGGAAAAGTAAATGACCTAATGTGGGCTCTCATAAGCCTGGAGGGTACAGTTAAGGAAAACAAATAACTAAAAGATCCATAAATTTACCGAATATCAACTATAACCATCAAACCATATGTCACGATCTGAACCAAGGCCTAATCATGATGGGTATCTTTAGTCTACCGAGGACCAGAGAACACCACTATTGCCTAGTCAAATCGAATACAATGCCTAACAGAGGCTGAATTCTGAACATATAACAAAATAACTAAGATATAAGAGTTCAAGGGAATCTAAGATAACTAAATATCCAACAACCAATAACCAAAACCACCTAAGTCCACATCAATATCCATAAAGCCTCTACAAAATTGAAAATCAATCTATATTGTGACATGCTCCCGACCCTGGCAATGACAATGATAATGTGAATGATAATGGAAACTCTCAACTCTTGTCTATGAAAGGAAACAGATGAAATGACCAAGTCTTTCGGAGATTGGAAGCTCTCTACTTCACTACCAATGATTGACAAATTGAGCCGATCGACCTAACATTGCACAGGAAAAGTAGATGTATCTCTGGTACCTGCATCGCGTGGGGATATATCATTCAAAAATGGTTAGTAGGTTGCACACTAGCATGTAACTCAAAGATAGGAGAAAAAATAATGCAAAATCGAATCCAACTTAAAAGCATGTGAACATCATCATCTACATGCATAAATTATATGTCGGTATAGAGAACAAGGCTTAGCATAAAGTAAAATATTATCCTGGACTATGTAGCTCAATCGTCAAAAAAGGAACCCACGGTCTATATGTGTTCGGCTCTCCCTGTTGAAAGGGATTCAGTGCGTGTTAGCTTTATAAACCATAGGTATCAAGGAAGACTAGGGATGTAACGCCCTGAGATCCCATCCCGAGACGTCTCACAGTGCTTATGGACCCAAAGAACCATAAGCTAACCCTTTTCTGATATCTGTACCTGTACACTGCATACTATTTAAAATAAATGCAGAAACTGGCCATAAGGTTCAACACATCTATACATACTTAAACTGAAAACTGAATACTAATACATCAACTTTTGTTTGAAAAGCCTCTAAACTATCTGAACTGTGGAGTTGATGGGACATGTCCCCAACTAACTCCGTCAACTACAATATAAACAAAATCTAATACAATAATAGTAAACTGAGATTCATCCTCGAAAAAAGAGAACTCACTTCTACTGCTACTAACTAAGACTGAACTGCTGAGGAAACTCTGAATCCTGTGCCTCTAAAACTATGGTGTCAAATAAAACACCATAGCGCAAATACGTCAGTACAAAATATACCGAGTATGTAGATGAGGTATGGCTAAATGCAAGGGCTCATGCATGCACAATGTGTAAACTGAATAATCATGAAAACATCGCACGAGAACACACACATGAATGCACAGGTCATAATCACAATCATTACAACTCTAGAGACTAGAACTCAGATACCACTTTCCTGCAAACTGAACTCACTATTGACACTGAGATACTAAATCACAGACTCATTTGATATTGATAACTGGGAAATATAGATGCACTTTTATCAAGGAGTGAGTTCTGAAATCTCTGAACATACTGAGATTACGAGTATCTAAAGTTTCAGAAAAGGATAGCAACCCTATCTAACAGGTTGTCCTTGAGTTTGTGGATAACAATACTTCTTCATAAATTATTTTGAGATTGGACTATCTAACAACGGATCTTCAAATTATCAAGTAATAATACTAAATGGCCTGTATCTAATAGCCTTAAATTCTGTACACTGAACTGAGCTCTTTCTTGAAGTCTGAGACTGATTCTGAAACTGAGACCATGGGAAGTAGTTACTTAACCGACATGCCTCTACTATCTCTTAGGGGTCCAACCTTTAACCCCGATTGGGAGGGTGTCAATACCGTGCCACGGGTAAAGACATTATATTTTTATGACCCTCATCTATCAGGTCCTCATACGAGAACGGTGGAGCCTTCATCTAACAGGTCAAGCCACCTCATCTACCCTTATCTAGTAGGTATGATGTCTCTCATCCACCCTCATCTAGCAGGTGTGATGTCTCAACCTAGGCTGGCTATATAGTTTTGGAGCACAAGGATCGCATCTAAGGATCATACCCTTCACTAGTAGGTGAGTCCCCATCCTTGAGCTCGCTCGGTGCTAGTTTCTACTCCCAACTAAAATACACTGATTGATTCTTAAATGAACATAGATTGAGCTAAATCTGATACTGGTTATACTTCTTAAGAGATCTGACTGAGTTACGCTGAGATTACCTAGTTCTATATCTGACAGAAAGGTATCAAATCATAGCATCTGACTGATGATGCAGAGCTTGAATAGATTATTCAAATCGCTTGTGAGATTAGAATTGAATCACTTGGATACTATTAGATCTGAGCTGATTACAGGACGGAGGCTAGATTACTAGCGATATAGAGATTACAGAGATAACTGAGAGTACAGAGCCTGATTAAGCTCTGAACTTGTCTGAAGATATATAGTTCACTGAGTTCTGAGAATCATGGATCGATTGGAATTATTGCGAAATTGACACGAGCTCTAGACAACAACTCTATTATCGGGTATGAATACTTCCAGAGCTCGATAACATAAAAGTAAAACATAATCATTCTCACAACATCACGATCATCCATTCACCATCACAATCATTCATGCATCAACACAAGCATTCATTCATCATCATAATCATTCATTTATTATCTCAATCATACCTTCATCATTACCATCATTAATGCATCATCACAATTATTAAAGCATCTCTCCAAGTAATTAGAAATCATAACATACTTTGCTAAATCAACCAATTCTACACCCAAAAGTAATGAACACATCAATAATCGTAACACATAATCGTATCTTAGAAGTCATTAGATCACGATTTAACTACAATGCTTAATTTCTAGTCTCTTAGACATTTTATCGAACACCTCACATGCACAACTTAGGCATTAGTATAATAACCAACCTACTCATTATGAGAAACTAAATTTACATGTTTTCACTCATATATTATCATATATTCATACAAACCACATAAGTATCCCATCTTGGAGGTCATTTAACATCAACAACAAGTGCATAATCCATTTACCACACAAATACCACATACTAAGGCCAAGGCTTGATAATCTTGTAGACAAACATGAACCACAACTCAATCATAGCAATAACATCAATTTCAACTCACAAGAATCATTAAAAATTCATAAACATAAATCTTGGAGATTTAGAAAAAGGTACTTGAGCTTCTTGGATGAAAGGGACCCAAGAATCAACATGTACATACCTTGGGGAAACTCTTTTCTTGAAGGCTCTTGGAAGAATTCTTGATCCTTGATCTTGATTCTCTCTTAATTTTTGGTGGAAGAAGAGAGAATTTTTGATTTTGGAAACCCTAGTTTTTGGGTGAAAGAAGAGAAAATAAAATGAGGCCTTCAATACTTAAGTGGGTATTTATAGAGGTTGGGGAAAGAGTGGAAAAGACCAAAATTCCCTTTAAAGAAAAAGAGTTGAAAACTGCTGATCGGGGTCTGTGACGATCGATTTAACGGCCCGTCAGGGGGACTGATGGTCCACAAGGTCGTCCATCACTCGAGTGCCAAATCTGGGTCATTTTGCCTCGTCGTGATGGTCGAAGTGATGGTCCATTAGGAATATGATGGTCCACCAGATCGTCCGTCTCTCGGGGGTCAGGAATGGGCCATTCTGTTTCGACCTGACGGACCCCTTGACGGTCTGTCAACTTATTGATAATCCACCACTTTGGCTATCACATGATGACCAAAAAGGAGGGTCACTGACTTTTCTTTACGGGACACTTGACGGCTCACCAAGTACTTGACGGTCGACTAGATCGACCGTCAAACCTGGGCGATTCCAATACCATTTAGTAAAACGGCCATAACTCCTTTATCTGATGTCGGATTTTGATAAAATTGGTATCGATGGAAAGCTTATTCAATGCTCTACATGAGAGAAAGCTTATTCAATGCTCTACATGACAAAAATTTGAAATTATATAAATACAACACGATTTAAAGTGTTTCATACTTGGGAAGATATTTCTGAAATTTTTATACTCAGATTTTTGTTTTTTTGAAAATGCTCTAAGGCTCAGACTAGGAGAGAACTTTGTGGGGTATTACAAGGGAATGCTCCGACCCCAATCAATTAAAGATAAAAATATATCAATAGTGTAAACTATGCACACAGGTCATCAAGATCAACCCTCATGTCGACAAATATGAGTTTCTAGTAGAAGTCATCCAAGACCCACACTAATAATGCTCACCTATACTATTCAAGTTGGTAGAGAATGGTCGTTATCAATAGATCAACTTATGTTGAGTTCGAATCCACGAGGAGAAAAATTAGATTTCTAATCCTATTGGTGTTAACTTTTACTAAAAAGATACCCGTAATATAAATAAAGTAAAATTCATAATTTAAAATTAAGGGTTGATTGTCAACTCAAGTCAGCAAGCTAAAGCAACACTTGTGATTTAAAATTCAATATGAGAAGGATCTTGGGATTATGTCTATCTAAGGTCAAGTTATGCATAGAAACATGATGATTTGGTGCAAATTCTAGTTATTAATGATGTGGTAGGCTAAACCGAACGTCCTTGAGGCTAGTTTGTCAACAAAACTTCGAACATATCACTTGTTGACCCTTTCGAGTACCTAACAAGTGCGTCAATTACAATCTCCTAATACATCAATTGGGCATCCCTATTTCTAGGAAGATGACCACGACATAGCTAACTTTCTACTCACCCTTATTTCTAAGATGGCAAAAGATAGCAAACTATATCCATTATTATCCACTATTGCTTGGTCACCTATATCCCTCTCTGAAGGATGATATAAGTTCAATAAGTTCACCCACACCCCTCATTCAAGGATGGTGTGAGATTTCAAGAATTTGAGATTTTCACCCATAAATCCATTTTGGGTATTTGGGGTTTTCACCCACAAATCCTAGCCAATTCAATCAAGCAATAGTGAAACCCATCATCAACAAACTAGAATCTATACAAATATATCACACTCCACACATAATTGCACCTTAGTTCAACATAATCCCAAGATAAGTAAATTTAGATACTCATGAAGTAAAAAGGAAGAAATATACCAAAATTTTCATTCAAAGCATCCATGAAAATGGAAAGTAAGAAGATTCTCTCAATTAACACCTCAATTCCACCAAATTCAACTTGAAAATTCAAATACATAAAATTTCCCAATTTGTAGGGTTATAAGATTGCCAAAATTCAATTGTTCTAAAAAGTGTAAGATACCAAATGGGAAAGGGTTTTTCAATTCAAGGGATTTCGGGTAGGCTAGGTAAAATGATAGAATTGCCCCTGGGCATAATCCCGCTAAGACACAATTGCAGCAGTGTGTCCGCGATCACGGATACTGCGACTACGATACAATCACAACAATTGCAGTCCTTTGACCTAACTTGACCGACCACGATCATGGACCTCAGACCGTGATCGCAGTAACTGAGACTGATTTCTGCTTCAGGTCTTCTAGCTGCACTTCTTTTCTCCTTTTTGATCCTTTTCTTCTTAAGTCCATATCTTTCCTTCTTATCACCTGTGTGCCATAAAAATGTGAAAATTAGTGCATCTACTTACAAATTTGTCTCATTCATACGTTTAAATCATAGTAGTGTACACGAATGATGATTACAAATGAGTGGTAAATCATCAGCCATCAACACTCCCAACTTAAATATTTGCTTGCCCTCAAGCAACACTACAACTTACCATAAGAAAATTCACAGTTAAGCCCCTTTTATAAATCCAATGATCACGATGACTTTAAGGTTGGTTACTACCACAAGTAGCTCTTCAAACATGGACAAAGCTATTCTCACGACACCCCTCAACATAAGGTGCAATTTTCATGGATGCAAAAGACTTTAAAGAACAATTATCCAATAACCACTAACACTCTAGAAGTGACTCACCTTTGATATCAACTCTACTATACTCTTTTTGCCTCATTTTTCGAGAGATGACAATATCACCCACCTTAATTTATTTTCATGGCTCCTTATAAGAAGGAAAATCCTACACACACTATATTATTAAATATGCAACAATGGGCTTTAATTGAAAAAAATCTCTCTTGCAAGGACTCTCGACGCTAACAAGTAACATATCATACGATTGCCCCTATTTTTAATCGCCACTACAATGAATACACTTGGTTGGAGATCTCGAAGGGCTTTTTGAGCTTATACATAAATTTGGGGAAGGGTAAGATGTCATTTAGGAAAAAAGTGGATATACCATCCTTGAACATCTACATCACACTATTCCATAAAACTTTTGACCATGGACCACTTCTTTTGTTTTCACTCTTTACACATGTGCCTACTTTTATTACCTTGATTACCCAACTTTTGGAAGCATTTTTTCCATCATTTTTCATTGTACACTTCATGAATTTCTTTCCTTTGTTGGTTCATTTCTTTTTCCTATTCATCTGTTCTCATTGTTTAGCTCTTGGGCACTTACTTACAATTTGGTGGCCCAAAGTTACCTCTTCCAATCTTCACCACCCCCAACTTAGGCTTTTAGCCTCAAGTTGAATTTTCAAGTTCAAGGAGGGTTGATATAGGACCAGCCATCAAAACACAAGAAACAAGATAAAAAACTAGACCTAAAGAAGCAATAACAATCAGATCTAATAGAACAAGCAAGAAGAACACCAAACTAATGCATAAAAGGTAAAGATAGATATCTTGACATACAAACATACAAACCAAAAGAACCAAAGCATGTATCAAATCCTAAGACCTTTATGACCTATATGAGTTGCACCAAGATCTTACATAGACACAAGAGGAACTTAACCACCTGAAGCACCCACGTTTCTAAGCAAAAATGCCACACAAGTGAATCCACACTTGTATTACCCTAGTTTCAAATGGCTTTTCCAAGCCCTACACTACAAACACTCCCTCTCAAGAGAAATGTCTTTCAATTTTCAATATCCAAAATCAACTAACTTTGAAAATAAGCTTAATGGAGTATTTATTGCTATTACATCAAATGACCAAACTTTCCTTAGTGAAAAGGGGCTCCTATGGAGTGTAAAGAAAAGGCATAAAAAGACCAAAACACCCTTTAATGAGGAGCGGTCATGGAGTGTAAGGACTCTTTCTTCACACTTCAACACTTGAAATCTTTTGGAGCCTCGGGTAATCATCAAGGAAAACCTCGACGCAACCTTCCACATATGGAATTGCTTTATTGAGTGTCCAAAATGATTTCTCCTTATAGTTTTTAATGCCTTCAATGTCACCAAAGCTTGATCCTTTATGTATTGGCCTCTAATGATGTCCTTAAAAGCTATAGTGTCCATTTGGATGGTATCATCCCCCCTTCTTGAAAAAAATTTAACCTCGAATCTGAACCTTGTAAGACCAAAGAAAGGACAAAAAATCACAACATCCTTATGAAATGAGGGTTAGGGTTAGTACAATAAATAACATCATCATGCCAAGGTGGTTCACACTTGAAATACAGCAAAGAATCCTTCGTGTTAAACATTAGAAATCTATTAAAGAATGCACAAAGGAGTTAGCTAAGGAAATCGTCAAGAGTTAAGGAAACCAATAGTTATAGTGGCATCATTAGATGCCAAAGGTATGATTACCTTTACCTTAGGAGCCATAAGACATAATTGCTTCATTACCTCTTTAAAAGACCACATAGAGAGTGGTGCCTCAATTAAAATTAATGTCCACAAAAAACATATAGCAATGTCACTCAAACAAGTGGACTAGCCAAAAAATATCCTACCTCTATATAAGTTAAATCCAAAATTATCACGGATGTTATCATAAGAAAAGAGGTAGTATAGAAAGGAATCACATGTAAAGGAAATATCCAAGGTGCTATTATCTATGAGAATGACGTTTGGAGGTACTGATGATAATGATAGTGAGATTGAAGGAATATTTGAAGAATAAGAGACTCTGAGAATGAGTCCCATGACTCTGATATTAAAAAACATACAACTCCTATCCAGGAAAATGTGAAGGAAGTAAGAATATTCTCACAGAGGAAAAAAAGGTTTATTGGTACAAAGGTCAGTGCCCAGTGTCACCAATAATAGGTAAGGTCATCTAATATTAAGGATAAGTCCCAATTTCAAATCAGTGAGAACCTCAAATGTTTCTGAGTCCACTATGATTGAAACTGGTTTATTAAAAAAAGCTACACCATCCTCAGAGAAGGGTTTGTCTCTAGAAGCTAGACAGAAGACCTTCAAGACTCAAAAAGTCTTGAGAGGATGAGTTTTTTGATCTAATAGTTGCTGACATGACCGACCTAAGGGGAGTACTTAACTTGGTAAAGTTTCAGAGTTGGGATCACCTTTTTGAGTCACTTATGCCCCAGCTTCATGAGAAATATTTAAGAATATTCTACCATAACTTGATAATATTTGATGATGGTCTGTATGTAATGTCACAAGTTAATGGGGTAGATATAGATTGAATGAAGATAACCTCTCTAAGATCATTGGGGTTCTAACATAAGGAATTATGACCATTAGATTAGGAGAGGGGTCTGCATGATTCTTGGAAATGTGTAGTGATCTTGATGATTTGAGCAATAAGTCTACAACCAAAGGGTTCTAAAGGGGAAAAATTAGCTGTTGTTTGAATTAGTACACAGGGCTCCACTCTCTAGATTCGAAAGAAGGGTAACTATGATAGGACCTAATCTTTATTTCATAGAAATATTGTCCACATATTAGAAGGAGAACCTTCATGAGATTGTTATTGAGCATTTTAATACAGTTATGTTTGCAAATAATGGTAATCATGCTTTATTTTATGGTTTTTAGCTGAATTGAGTGTTTGCCGACTTCTCTGTTGAGTGTGGCAAGGAAAAGGTAGGGTGAGTGAAGCAGATGTTCAACTTCACCACCCTAAAAAAAATATTTGTATCCCCAAGAGAGGGAGTGGTAAACCTAATTACTTGTGTTTAAGATGATTGAGGTACAAAGAGGCTGAGAGAGAAGGTAGATATCCAGATAGCCAAAGTATCTTGGAAGGATGCTGAGATTATTACCTTGAAGAAAGAATCAGGTACACAAGGAGAAAATAGAGCCAATTCTAATGGAGAGTTGAAAGTAGAAAATACGGCCCCTCATAAGAGGTTAAATAAGTTGGAAGCTCAAGTTGAAGCCTTGACTGCGAAAAATAAAGATTTGACTTAAAAAAATTCTCAAGGATTATGCTGTAGAAATAAAAGAACGAACATACACCTCAAGTAGTTGGATCGAAAAATTAGCACTTCTTGCCGATTCATTTCCAATTATGGTCCCTACTTCTTTTCCCTCCCAGCCTTCTCATAAGCCCAGTGGTACCCTGTTCTCTTTTGCTCTTAATTTGGTCTTTGACGAGTAATAGACACAATTGTTTTTATTTTTTTGGCTCTTATTTTTAGTAATATCTGATGCTGATTGTTTGGTGATTTGACATGCTAAATCATGTATGAAATTTACTTATGCTATCACTTCTTATTTCTATATACTCCCTTTTTGCTCATGTAAGTGTTGCCTAAATGGCAATGACTTAACATGTATGTTTATCCATGTCTAGTTTACTACTTAACCTCTTTGATGATGCCAAAAGGGGGAAATTAATATGCAACTTGTATGTGCAGATATGTGTAGATATGTAGTCTATAGTATGATAGGTGTGGGTTGAAGTATTGATGCAACTGGGTTAATGTATTGACGTAACTGGGCTAAAATTATTATATGGTTTGTGTTGTGTTGATCAAGATAGGGGGTTTTCTTACTAAGGGCGAACCTAATGCTCATTAATTGGGGGAATAAGGTATAGGATGCTTATATCTTTATAGGCATTAGTGAAGGGGGAATTGGTTGGGCAAACTGGTCTGATATGTGGTCTTGTGGATTATTTTGTATTGCTGAGGTATAGGCCGTGCTGGGTAGAAGCTGATTGAAGATATTGGGTATGCTGAATTGCTTTTATGGGTTTGTCATTATCATAAAGGGGGAAATTATTAACTCCTTAGTTTTGATGATAGAAAAATCCATAGTTTAAGACCTATTCCTTGGAATTTTTGTAATTACAAAAGCTACTACGCATTAGGGATCAAGTTAGGCTCATCTGTCACTTTCACAATCAACAATCCAGCTGACATAAAGTACAAAAGTTGTTGAAAAGCTTACTGCCACCTTTTGTCTCCACTAATGGGATCTCTCTTAGATTTTTTTATGTCATAATATACATTGCTCATTTTCCTCAACAAGAAAGCCAACACTTCCATATTTTTACACCTAAATATCTTTATAAAGTGGTGATTCAAAGGTTGCAATTGCAACTAAAAACCCATTACTCATCGAGTTGTATCTTTATTTCCTTGTTGTAATTGATCTTTATAATATTGTTCTTAAAATTTTGCCTATACTTGCTTATGATTATAGTAGGTGTTGTGGTACAACTTCTCTTTGTAATCATCTTGAGTTAGGTGATTGTTAAAGCTAGAGTTAGCTTGTAGAGTCCAGTTAGAGCAAGATGGAAGACATAGCACTAGAAGTACTGCTGGCGTTTTCTTGAAATAGAGTTATTTCTAGGAAATAGAGGATTAAGAGTTTGCTCCTCAGGAGTGGAGTTTATATTCAAAAGGTTGCTCAAATATAGTATAGCTTTGACTTCTTGGAGGCAGGTCATGGTTTTCTCTCCCTTGAGCAAGAAGTTTGCACGTAAACCTCTTGTGTATTTCCATTTATCTTTGAACGTACTTTACTATGTATATTTTTTCTTTTCTTCTTACTAAGGTCATCTGGGAATTATCCCCTAAGTTGAGGAGCAACCCTCCCCATCACTTCAGAATTCTTTGGAGAACTGATTATGGGTGATTTTAGAGCTTGGGTAAATTTAATTATGAGTTTCTCCTTTGAATTTGTGGTAACGTTTCATTAAAATACCTATAATACCTAGAATCTTGGTGGCTTGATTATAGTACAATTAGAGCTCTAAATTCAACTATTTTTAGGATAAATGTTCCTTTAGCCTAGAGGGACGTCGTGTTAGTTTCGAAAGTGTGATTCCATAAGCGGACCCCACATGGGACTTTTAGGTAATTTTGGACTCAAAGAACAATAGTTCAATATGGTTATCATTGTTCTCATCTTGATGAGTAGATTGCGATTTTGATAGCATGGCATTTTGTGGAATCTTCTTGAAAAGAAAAATTAGTGGTTTAGCGAATTCTTCAAGATTTTCTGTGACGTCTAGGTAGGCTGGATTTACCCTCTTCATTAATTTAGTTGTTTCATATTATGATTATGATAATATGCTAGATATGATATGGGATTTAGGTGTTGAAGGTAAGTTTGTCAATAGTTGAGTTAGTTGAACCATTTTGGCTATCTTGAAATCGCTAATTAGGTGTAATTAGCTTACTTACTCATTTCCTAGGTGAAATTAGCTTCGTGGTTCGTGTTTAGGAGGAAAATGCCTTAGTTTCTAAACCTAGGAGAAATTTCCTTAGTCACTCATATTTTGGATGGAATTTTCTTTAGTTGCCCAATTAGGTGGAATTGCCTTTGTTGCTATTACTTTAGATGGGATTGACTTAATTGATCACGGTTGGGATGAATTGATATTCTAGAACTAAGTATGGATTATTAAACATCTATAAATAAAATCAGATACCTTATCCTACTCTGAGATAGGATTTGCCTACAACATGGATTTTGAGAATTAGAAGTGTGCCCCATCGGACCACCTTAGGACAAGACTCGTGTTAACTTTTTAAACTTATTTACGCATGTTATACCCTTATTAATGTTTGGTTTGGGACTAGATAAAAGTGAATGAGTATGTTGGTTTGATAATAAAAGATATGTTGGTTTGATAATAAAAGATTGATGCTGATTCCAGATGTAAGTAATGATATGGTATACATATATATGATTATTAACATGGCTTCTGTATATGATTTCAATGATATGCCCTGTAGATATTATTAATGTTATGGCTTATAGATATGATTAGTGGTATGGCTTATAGATATGATTAATGATATGACCTATAGATATGATTACTGATATGGCTTATAGATATGATTAATGATATGACCTATAAACATGATTAATGATATGACATATGGATATGACTATTGAAATGGCCCATAGACATGGTTATTGGGATGATTTAATAGATATGGGATGGGTATGGTTGAAGTACATGGGTATTGGTATGACCTATGGATATGATGCTTGGTTTGTTTATAGATACGAGTAAAGGCATGGCTTTATGGTATGGTTTATTATGGTATTTTATTGATATGACTTATTGATATGGTTCATTGGTATGATTATATATATATGAGTTTTGGTTCAAGTCTGACAATTGATAATAATGATGATGATATTGATAATATGAGTTCCGATTCAAGTTAGAGAAATAATGATAATAATGACGATACTATTGAGTTTCTATTAAAGTCTGGCATTGGGAGTTATTATGATAAGATACGGTTCAGATAGATTCTTTATTATGGCTTGATAATTGGTAACTTATGGTTATTCGATTACTCAGTTCCCTTAATTGTACCCTCCAGGCTTTTGGAGGCTTGCGTTGGGTTATTTACTTTTCTGTACTTATTGGCTTATGGGGGCTATTCTTGTAGTTATAGTTGTATAATGTTTATGCTACTATTTTGTATGTGTCTAATTATTTATGTACAATGGTATGGAGCTTATTTTCAGGTTTGTCCCCTTTACTTTAACTTAGATTATTTTATCTTGTATCATATCGTATTTATAGCATAATCTAGCTATATCGGCTGATGATTCCTTTTGAGTACCCATGGGTTTGATACTCATACTACACTTTTGTACCCTTTTGATGAAGATTTGAGTACTAGTTGTTGTCACTGATTCGACACTCATGTAAGGTTAATTTCAAAGATCGGGTGATATCTTGGGGTTGGAGTTACCCATTTTTCTTTCTATTTATCTATGTCTAGTCTTCTATCTTCGAGACGGACTGTATTTGACTATTTAGTACTTAAGTTCATTTGTAGTAGATTTTGTACCAATATTACTGAGTCTTAGGATGGTTGTTGATCTTTTATCTATCTATCTACTAGAATATCATGACTGTTTTATCGCTACTTAAGTCTTTAATTGTTAATTTTGGACTTTTAAGCTATTTTCCATTGGGTTAGCCCATTGCATAGCTCCAGGCTATGATTCAACTTACCTAATGCCAGGATAAAGCAGGTGCTATCATGACTTATAAATTAATTTGTGACAGTATAATTCATGAAGTGGTTGGATAAGGTTTGGTGGAGACAGTCACTTTTGAAAGTTGGAAATTTGAGGGATTGACCGAAGTTAACATTTTGAATTAAGGAGTCCAATTCTAAATTTTGACAGTTCTATTACGTACAAAAGGTGATTTTCAACTTGATTGGATAGCTAGTGTGAGTCCTTGACATTCAGGGGTGTTTTGGATATTTGAATGAGATTCTAGCTTTCTTAAAGATCAACATTTGGCTAAGATGACCTTAGTTGGATGATTTTATGATTCCAACAGGTCTAGAATATTTTTAATGATCGATTTTCATAATTAATTTGGGTTCAGGGTGAGCAGAAGCAAGACAGAGTATGTGGAATGCAAGTTTAATGACGTGAGGCAGGAGAATGAGGTAGTAGTGAAGCTGGAAGCACAGGAGGTATGTAAGAGGGATAATTTCAAGTATCTTGGGTCCGTGATCCAGAGTAACGGTGAGATTGACGAGGATGTCTCGCACCGTATTAGGGCGGGATGGATGAAGTGGAAGCTCGCGTCGGGGGTGCTGTGTGATAAGAAGGTGCCGCCCAAGCTTAAAGGCAAATTCTACAGGGTGGTAGTCCGTCCGGCCTTGTTGTATGGAGCGGAGCGTTGGCCAGTTAAGAACTCCCACATCCAAAAAATGAAGGTGGTAGAAATGTGGATGTTGCGCTGGATGTGTGGGCTGACTAGAGGGGATAGAGTTCGGAATGAGACTATCCGAGAGAAGGTTGGTGTGACTTCAGTGGAGTGCAAGATGCGGGAAGCTCGATTGAGATGGTTCGGACACGTGAAGAGGAGGGGCATGGATGCCCTGGTCCGTAGGTGTGAGAGGCTAGCGTTGGATAGTTTTAGGCGGGGTAGGGGTAGGCCGAAGAAGTACTGGGGTGAGGTAATTAGGCGGGACATGGAACAATTACAGCTCACCGAGGACATGACCCTAGATAGGAAGGTCTGGAGGACGCGAATTACGGCAGAGGACTAGGGCCAGTTTGGGGTCGCTAGTGTAGGGAATTACTTGGTGGGGGTTTTATTCCTGTTATGATTCCGTGTTCCGTGTTTCATGTTTTATTACGAATCTGTGTGCTTTCCTCTGTTTTATATTACTTATGGGTGCCGTATTTATGTTATGTAATCTGCTTCTGTGCTTTACTATGTGTTTGTGTGGTATCTCGTGCCTTGAGCCGGGGGTCTATCGGAAACAGCCTTTCTACTTCTTCAGAGGTAGAGGTATGGACTGCGTACATCTTAGCCCCCCCAGACCCCACTAGGTGGGAATACACTGGGTTTTTTGTTGTTGTTGTTGATTTTCATAATTAATTTATCTCCGAGAGGACTCGAATAAGTTTTGATACTTGTTTAAATTATGGGGTATTATGTCATCAAGATATAGTAGTAACACTTGAAGCTAATTAACTTTAATTGATGGTTTGATTAAGACATTAGTTTCATATCAAAATTTTGGAACTATTTCAAAAAGAATCACTGCATTTCGAGTTCGTATGAGGAAGATATGGTCATTTTATAATGTTGGGTTATTGTTGTTTTGGTACAATCATACATGTATATTTTGGACCTCAATTGTTGTACCACAAAAGCGGTAATAGGTCCACAAATGTGAATCTATAAATGTAAAAATTGCTATATATTAAAGGGATAAATTTTGAGAATTTAATATTTCAATATTTTAGGAGCTAGGAAGCTGTTGTTCAGGCGATTCTCAATTTTTTTTCCTCACATGAACAGTAGGTATGTGATTTTACCTATATATTTTTTATTTTCCAAGAATATCTATTGTTTTTTTTTTGTGATTTTGATTCTGGTGAGATCTAAAATTTCAAAGGAAAGAAATTTAAAGTTTTAAAATCTATTTGTAACAAGTTTTTATTGATTTTTCAAACTTAAGGTCCTTGTAGTATGAATAAATTAATTTTGCTGTTAATTTACTGATTTATCAATTATTTCATCATTTAAATCACGTGTGAACATAAAATTTTGTGATTTTAGGCCTTACGTTAAGAAATCGTATTTTGATGATTTGAGGATCGATTTGAACTTTTTTTTCAACGAAATTCATCATTAAATTTCTTACCAACAAAATTTCATATTTGGATTCCTTACTCTATTTTATGAATGAAATTACTATTTTTTATTGAAAATTTGGAGTTGACTTTTTGAATTTGGAATAGAAGTATAGCAATATGGATAATGATAGCCTTGATTCAAGTGTATATCATATTTTTTGATAGATTGAGATTATTTTGAGGTTATTTGAAAGTAAAAGATGCATTGATGATGGTTCATGATTTACTCAGCATTTGATGTAAGCTATGGTTTACTCTTCTCAGACTTAGTTTGGAAGGTTTATAATAAAACATGTTATGGTTTGGACGAAATATTTGGTTGGAGAATTTATTTTGATGATTTAGTATTGTTAAATTTGAATTCAAGTTATTGCT
The DNA here is from genome assembly GCF_002878395.1 of Capsicum annuum. Taxonomy (NCBI): domain Eukaryota; kingdom Viridiplantae; phylum Streptophyta; class Magnoliopsida; order Solanales; family Solanaceae; genus Capsicum; species Capsicum annuum. Next base: position 173,289,151 of record NC_061122.1, read on the forward strand.
AATGTATAGCTTCAGATTCAAAAGAATTATATCATATATTATGTTTTGGGCTATTTCATGCATTTTTTTCATATATGAGGGGTTGATTTGTGTAACACCTAGGATTTTGGTCCTTTAAAATTTCCTGAGCTTTGACCTCACTGCCTAACCTATGACTCTCCTTACGATTCATAAGGTCTACATACGGGTAATAAGACCCTAATCATAGCTTGACCAGTATGCTAGCCTAAAGTTTCTGTTGTGACTACGGTTGGAGGTCACGAGTTGTAGTGACTCTATACAAGTTGTAAGGTGCTGAACGCAGGGTTGCCAGTGTATTATCCAAATACATCTGTCTTGGTTATGACTTAGACCCTATGAGTCATAAGGTAACTTGACGTGTAATATGGTCTAAGTGTTAAGGTCCATAGTATAGACACCCATGTTTCTTCCTTGACTATGATTCATGGTGACAAGTCGTAACAAGTCCTCACGCGTCGTAGGGTGATCCGTAGTCACTGATGATAACTTTTCAACTTTTGATTAAGGGCACTTTGGACATTTCTCCTTTTGCCCAATGACAACCCACAACTTAAAACCCCTTTAGGGTATCATTATCACTCCAAAATAAATCAAAATAACTTCTTAAACTCTCTCAAAATCTCTCAAGTGAAAACACTTAGGGTTTCTCAAGTCGAGTAATTAGAGCTTTCAAGGGTGATTCCTTCTTTAAATTTCTTGGAGAATAAGGCATGTAACTCTACCCACGAACTTATTTTCCTTAAATCATGTGTATTAAATGATTATTGATGTGAAATTGAATGTGGGTTTTGACATGGGTTGAGGGTTTTGACATGGTTGAGTCTTAAATTACTTTCCCATGATTATTGTGAACAGTTCATGTTTTGAATTGAATGTTTTTGAGCTAATGGGGATCATGTTTATGGAAATTGGAATGGGGGTCGATGCATTCCCCCAAATTGATGTTTTGTTATTAGAATTTTGTTTGGAAATATTGTTCCATCAACCTACTTGTGTCCTTGGTTTTGAAATATTGTTGTCACATGATTGGCCATTACTTGCCCACACTATTGCATTGCATAAATGGTTAAACGGTTAAATATGGATTTTGAAGGCCTTGTTGGCCATGTTTTTTATTTAAAATTAAAAACTCGGGGCTCGAGGCATTCGAGTTGATTTGATAAACTAAAAGGGGTCAAGGCATTCCCCAAATTTGATTTAATGAGCAAATAGAGTCATGGCAATCTCCCATGTCAATTTAATGAACAAAGGGGGTCGAGGCATTCCCCCATGTTAATGGAATTGTTGACACGACCAGCCCTGGGGCCTTATTGTAATAGGCGTCCCAAGTACGACTAGGACTGGAGACCACCCTCATTACCCAATCCAATCCTCCAGCTGCCTGCACTGAGTTGGTTGAATTCTAAACATGTAACAAAATAGTGTAATAGCCCACATAAAGACTCTAGAAATGGATCACAATCGTGATCAACCCAGCTGAGACCAACCACTCCAAACCAAACCAAAAAAGGTCCATAAACCAGTTCATAACTAAGGACGTTCCAAAACATAATATAATTAATCCCAAAATGAAATAAGATGCGGCCAGAGATGTCAACCCACCAGCTTATTCCAATGCCAAGGTTGACACCTATACCGACCCCGCCCATTCCAACCCATAAAAGTACCACAAAGACTCTAACCGAAAGAGTAATAAAATTCGGTTGGGATATGCCCCCAACCATAGCCAAAACCAATATCCAAAATAAAACTTTAGTGTCTAGAAATATCCATAACATAAAATGATGCCTTCCAAAAGAATGGAAGCTCACCACTTCAGTCCAAATACTGATCCCAAGTCAATCACTATGTAGAAGGAGTAGAATGGCCGATTCCTGCATAGTGTGGGTAAACAACCGCTAGTAGATTCGGTTAGTGAGTGTCTGCTAGCATGATCTTAGGGTAAGGATAAAATAATGTCATTTATAAAACCAAGTAAAATCATCCATATGCACCCAACCATACATATATATTTAAACATAACCATGCTGGGAAAAGGGATCGGGTTTAGCATGCCTTTAAAACCTTTACCTATGTTGTGTAGCTTTGTCGTCCTAAACCACCCATAGGATATATGGGTTCAGCTTCCCCTACTGAAAAGGCCCCATTACATGTAGCCGCACGACTAGGAAAGTATCCCATGGGATGACTAGTACATCCCCAAAATAAAGCGTGACATCATGTACATAATCACCAAGACCAACCTCATCTCGGCAAATATGAGTTTCAAGTTTTGGTCCCCCCGGACCTCTACCTTCCACGGCTTTGCTACACATCCCGCCATTATTGACCAATTAAAACCAATTTCCAAATAACCAAACCATTATCTATTTATTAACTAAGGCCATTGATGTTGGTATTGTCATACCAACCCTTACTTGCAAGTATCATCCATAGCCAACCATTTATAGATACAAGGGGACTTTCAAGTGCCCTTCCATTTACCATATTAACCACTTGGAGACTTTTATGTTCCCTACAAGCATAACCAATTAGCCTTTCCAAACCATTTAAACGATGCATAATTCCTTTACCAAGTTTAAAACATGCAAGAGTTCCATTAAAAGAAGTCAATGCAATGAACATATCTATATAAGCATTTTGTCAAACACATTAGGGGCATAATATGACCAAAACTAATTCCAATTACCAATAAACTATTCCCATTCAGTTCAATTATCCAAAACCATCATTAATGCATATAAAAGCATAATTAAAACCATGGGAAACCATAACAACCATTTAACATCAAAACCCCCAAATCATATTTGAAATCCAAAATTATGTAATAGTAAAACCATGAAAACATTCATATAAACCATGCCTTTGGCTAAAATTAACAATGTGGGAAGAGAACATCTCTTAAACCAAGATGATGACAGAAAAAAATCACCAAGAAATGCCCCAAATTGATCCCTTAGTTGAAACCCAAGCTCCCCTTGCTCAAAAGCACTTGCGAGAATTATTGTTACGCCTCAAAAAACACCCTAGACGTCACACAGTGCTCAAAACTACAAGTAGTCCCAAACTAACCCTTTTATCCCTCTAACAACTTTGGAACTCATAGTAAAGATAAACTTGATATGCAAAATCTCAAAATTGCTGAATAAATATCTTTACTGAAACTGAATTAATATCTTACTAAAATTCCTAATACTTGGAAATCTCAAAACCAACACTTTGAATCCACAATAGAAAACAGTCAGACAAGCCTCTACTTCTAACTAGAGAGCCACTGGGACAAGCCCCAGCTGACCCAACTCAAAATAAATCAAATAACTAAAGTACTCCAACAATAACAAATCTAATAGAATGGGTCCTGGAACTATGAAGACTCACCAAAATCTGGGATGTATGCAGAGATGCTCGAAATCAATCACACTGCTAGAACTGAGCACCAGGACCTATATTATAAGATAATGTAGCACATAGACATATCTGTATCAGTACTTTTGGAATGTACTGAGTATGTGGGGGTGAATATATAAGTAAAACAGTACTCAATAGTCATATAAACCTTTTAAATAATGCATGCCAAGTGTAAATGACTCACCTTGAGCTTGAATAAAACTAAAAACTGACAATCAGAAATCAAGAATAATCAAGTATCCTGTATAAATCCTGTGAGTCATAACACTTAGTTTTAAAAGCTTTAATTTTACTCTTTCTATTGAGAGGTTCTTGTAACTGACATAAACCATGTGAGCTATCATGGAGTCCAATGTCTTGTTCCCCCTAAGGAAAAACTCACGTTGGGGAGAGCCGTCCTACTCTTACCACAGAGTAGGACCTGAGCTAAGTGATCACTATCTTTAATTCATCCATATTGGGAATAAGATGAACCTACGTTGACTTGTAGTTCTGGGGCATGAGACCTTGGAATCATACCCAATTCGGTGCTAAATACTACTCCCATATTACTTATATGCTCTCTCTTTTGAAAATCCACCTTAAAATAGCATAAGGGTTTATAATAAAAACTAGTTATGCATCTTTTTGCTCTAAATTATGATCAAAATAAATAAATGTAGATTCTATCTCTTAGCTGAAGATCAAAGGATCCATCTTTCTTCAAATTTTGGTATAAAGCCATCAAATAAAACTTAAGAACATGATATAATCGAAATCTCAATACTTAAAGTTAGGTCTTAATAACCCATGATTTAAACTCAAGTCAATTCATAACAAAACTTCATGCTCAATAACCATCTTAAAATACTTCAAAAATATCAAGTCAAGATAGTGCAATCTCATGCATAATAGAAATCTCATAAGATAAAACATAATCATAAGCACTTCTTGATAAATTTAAACTTTAAATCTCATAATAATCACATGTTTCAAGAATATAGAAATTTGGGTATGAACCCTACTTCAAAACAAGTAAATAAATTCTAAAAAAAATTATGTAATTTGGGCACAAGGGTTAAAGGATACCCTTGTTCGTAACCCCACATACTTATTAGGCTTAATTTGATGTAGAAGCTTGAGTTTGAACTCTTAAAGATGTTCTTGAAGGTTGTTTCTTAAAGTTCTTAGATTAGAAGCCTTGAATTATTGATTATCTTGAAGAGGATGTAATGGAGTTTTGGATTTCTTAAAATTAGGTTAGGGTTTCTTTGAGAGAAATTTGATGAAGAATGAGTGTATAATTCTTAAACTGATACTTAATCTTCTGTTTTTATGACTAGGGGTGAGGGTAAATAACTAAATTGCTCCTCTAGAGATTAAAGTCGCAACTAGAATGCCATTTGTGGGCTTGGAGCGATGCGATGGCATGTCCATCGCTATTCTCAGTGCGATGCAGTGGAATCACGTTGAGCTGCTAGAATCGAAATCCAAACATGACCCAAACCTCATCCAAAAATTCTGAAACTTCCCCGAGATATGCTCCTTAAACCCCTGAACATGAATCAACTCAAAAACCATTATCTCGGATCTCAGAAGGTCAACGTAAAAATCTTCTAAGATACAGGGTCAAAATAAGGCCAAGTCTTCAACACTTAGTTAAATTTTTAGGCTTTAAGCCTCTTATGAAAGCATGAGGAGCTAAACTGGACTAAGTCAAATATGGGTTATTACAATATCTCCCCCTTGGGAAAATTTTTCCTCAAATGAGATTTCTTAAACTGAGGACCTGAGATTATGCACTAAACTTGCATAACTAGAAACATGACTACCTAACTGAGCAGATTTGAATACTTGATTATGACATAAAGATGATTATATAGAGATGGAATTGAGAATGGAAAAGAGATAATCTGAGAAAAATGGTTACCCTAAGCTGAGTCTGAACCTGCAGAGAAAAGGTGAGGGTACTTGGTTCGCATATCCATTTCTTTCTCCCAAGTGGCAGCCTCAACGGACTAATTCCACCAAAGAACTTGGACCAAGGGAACTTATTTGTTCCTTAGCCTATGAATCTGGTGATCAAGAATCTTAACTGGGATCTCTTCATAAGAAAGACTATCCTAAATTTTGATGCTTTCCAAAGGAACTACAATAGCTGGATCACCAATACACTTCTTCAATAAGGAGACATGAAACACTAGATGAACGGATGACAATTCTGCAAGCAACTCAAGATTATATACTACCTTCCCAACACGACTCAATATTCTATAAGGGACAACATATCGGGGACTAAGTTTCCCCTTTTTGCCAAATCTCTTCACCCTTTTCATAGGTGAAATCTTGAAATAAACTAAGTCACCAACCTCAAACTCAAGATCCCTTCTCCTCACATCTACATAAGATTTTTGATGACTTTGAGCTATCTTAAGCCTTTCTCTAAGAAACTAAAATTTTTTCATAGCTTCAAACACTGAACCTGGCCCTATCAAAGTAGCCTTACCCACTTCAAACCAATCAATGGGTGATCTATACCTTCTCCCATAGAGAGCCTCAAATGGAGCGATCTGAATACTGGAATGATAACTGTTGTTGTAAGAAAACTCAATCAAAGGTAAGTGGTCAGCCCAACTTTCTTTAAAGTCAAGAACACACGCCCTCAATAGTTCCTTTAGGGTCTGAATGGTCCTTTCTGCCTGACCATCTGTCTGAGGATAAAAAGCTAAACTGAGATAAACTTGGATACTAAAACCCTTCTGAAAAGGTTTCTAAAAGTGAGAGGTAACCTGAGTACCCCTATCTGAAATGATGGATAAAGGAATTTCATGCAACCTGACCAACTCCCTAATATAGAGCTTAGCATAATCTTTGGCTGAAAAGGAAGTATGGACTGGCATAAAATGGGATAACATGGTCATTTTATTAACAATAACCCAAATTGAATCATGTTGACGACACGAATGGGGCAGCCCATCACAAAGTCCATATTCACTTCTTCCCACTTCCAAGTAGGAATACTGAACTCCTATGTTATGCCACTAGGATTTGGGTGCTCAACCTTAACTTGTTGATAATTAGAATACTTAGCTACAAGCTCAGCAATATCCCTCTTCATGCCACTCCACTAATAGATTTCTCATAAATCATGGTATATCTTAGTGGCTCTTAGGTCAATAGAGTAGCATACACCATGTGCTTTTGCCAAAATCCTCTGCCTCAAACCATCAACACATGGCATACACAGTCTACCTTGGTATCACAACACACCATCTCCTCCTTGAAAGAAAACTTCTACTTTTGGACTTCTGATAGACTCCTTAAACTGAAGCAAGCTGGAATCCCTATCCTGCTTCTTGTTCACTTTGAAAACCAAAGAAAATTCTTAACTATTCTGAACCCAAACACTACCCTTAGTTGAATCAACCAACCGAACACCTAATCTAGCCAACTGATGAACCTCCTGAACTAACTTCTTCTTATTATTCTCAACATAAGAAACACTACCCATGGATAGTCTACTAAGGGCGTCTACCAGTATATTAGCCTTGATCGAGTGATACAAAATACTCATATCATAGTCTTTTAATAATTCTAACCACTTTATTTAATAGAGATTTAAATATCTCTGCGAAAATACATACTGCAAGCTTTTGTGATTCGTAAACATATCAACATGAACCCCATAAAGCTAATGCCTCCAAATTTTCAAGGCAAATACAACAACTGCTAATTTAAGATTGTGGGTAGGATTGTTCTTTTCATGATGTTTAAATTGTCTAAAGGCATAGGATATGACCTTAACTCTTTGCATCAAAACACAACCGAGACCAACTCTAGAAGCATCACAATAAACAATAAATCTATCTATACCATCAGGTAGTGCCAAAATTGGGGCTGGAGTGAGTTGAGTCTTCGACTCCTAAAAACTCTTCTTACAGGAATTTGACCACTGAAACTTAACTTTTTTCTAAGTCAACTTAGACATGGGGGATGCAATAGACAAAAACCCTTCAATAAATTATTGGTAATAGCCAGCCAAACCCAAAAAACTCTTGATGTCTGATGGAGAGATGGGTCTAAGGCCAATTTCTCGCTGCTTTGGTATTTTGAGAATCAACTCTAATGCCATCACCGAAAATAATATGGCCAAGGAAAGCTACTGACCTTAGCCAAAATTTACACTTATTGAATTTGGCGAACAACTGATGATCTATAAGAATTTGCAATATGATTTTAAGATGGTCTGTATAGTCCTTCTCACTATGGGAATCGACAAGAATGTCATCAATGAAGACTATAATGAACATGTCTACGTACTTCTTGAATACTCTATTTATCAAGTCGATAAAGGCTGCTGGGTTATTTGTTAGCCCGAAGGACGTAGCTAGGAATTTAAAGTTACCATAACGGGTTCTGAAGGCTATCTTTAGAATATCACAGTCCCTTACTTTAAGCTGATGATAACTAGACCTAAGGTCTATCCTTGAAAAATAACCTTCACCCTGAAGCTGATCGAATAAGTCATTAATCCTAGGAAGAGGATATTTGTTCTTAATTGTGACTTTGTTCAACTGGTGGTAGTCGATGCACATTCAGAGAGAGCCATCTTTCTTACGCACGAACAAGACTGGAGCTCCCCATGGATAAACACTGGGCCTTATGAAACCTTTATCTAAGAGGTATTTGAGCTGCTCTTTTAACTCTTTAAGCTCGACCAGAGCCATACAATATGGAGGGATGGATATGGGCTGAGTATTGGAAATAAAATCAATGTCAAATTCTATTTCTCTATCAGGAGGTACCCCGGGCAAATCTTTGGGAAAAACCTTAGAAAACTCATTGACTACATGGACTGACTAAACTGTTGGAGCTTCAGACTTAGTGTCTTTGACTCGAACTAAATAATAAATTCACCCTTTGGATATCAATTTTCTGGCCTTAAGATAAGATATGAAATGACTCTTGGGAGATTCAGTACTGCCTTTCCACTCAAAAACTGCCTAATCAAGAAACTAAAATGTCACCACATGGGTGCGACACTCTAGTAATGCATAGCACGAATGGAGCCAATCCATGCCTAAAATAATATCAAAATCTACCATTTCTAACTTTATTAGGTTTACTAGTATGATCTTATTTAAGATAGTGATAGGACACTTCTTAAAGACTCATCTGGCAAACTTTGACTCACCTACTGGGGTGGAAACTAAGAAAGGCTTGGAGAGCTTTTCAGGACATATCCCAAAATTTGCCTTAGTCAAAAGAGTCATATAAAAGAGATGTAATCTGGGGTTTAATAACACATAAACATCATAATAAAAGACATGAAGCATACCAATAACAACATCTAGTAAACTCTCCTGCTCTTATCAATATGGTAAAGCATAGAACTAATTCTGATGCTGACCGCCACCAGTACTGGATGATACACCCTAAGAAGGGATTGGGCAACCTAGAGGAGGTGGTGCACTAGTAGCCTGAGTCTAGGGATGAACAACCCTATTTCCTTACTTAGCATAGGGACACTCTTTGATTTCATGACCCAACTTGCCACATCTATAGAAACCCCTCATTCCCATCAAACACTTACCAGGATGGTTTCTACCATATTTTACACATGATGAAAAATTAAGCTTTCTACCCACACTACTCTGAGACCTGGAAATAAATGTCCTGCCCCACTGCTCTTGCTTGGTCCTAGGTGCAGGGGCACTGGCTAAAGATGGTACTGGCATAGATGAGTGACCCTAAACTACGAATAATTTCCCCCTCCAGACCTTGGTTGACCATACTCAAACTATTTGGTTCTAGCCTTATTATTTTTTCTATCTTTCCTTCAACTTCTCTGCCTCAATCTGTTGAGCATGAGTCATTAGCCTGGCAAGATCTATATCCCCAATAAGCATGGCAATCCTACACTCCTTGACTACTAAACCAGATACGCAAATAACAAACATGGCAATCCTACACTCTTTGACTACTAAACCAGATACGCAAATAACAAACTAAATCATACTAGATCTAGGGTCAGCATCAACTCGGAGCATACTTAGACAAATGGGTGAACTTAAGGTAGTACTCTTTCACTATCATTGAGCCCTGCCTCAGGTTTATCAATTCCTTAATCTTAGCTTCTCTTATCTCACGTGGAAAGAACCTGTCCAGAAATGTATCTTGAAATACCTTCCAACTCATAGGAGCTGCATTCTCACCCCTACTATCCTTCCACATAACAACCTAATCATTAGCAATATCCTTCAACCTATAAGATTCTAACTCTACACTCTCCTCCTTAGTAACATGCATAACTTGAGTGATCTTTCTTACCTCATCAATGTAGAGCTGTGGGTCCTCACCAACTTTGGAACCAAAGAACTCAGGTGGATTCATTCTCATAAAGTCATGAATTTGGCCATAGCTAGATCACCACTCTACTAAAATAGGACTACAGCCCAATGCCTGAAAGGCAACCTAAAATTTAGCATGAGACACATTCTCATTCAGAGAGTTAGCATGCATTGGTGGTTGGTCACCATTTCTGCGTACATTGTCTCGGCGAAGAGGCATATTCTATCATGTAAAAGCACAAGTTAAAGAAGATAGAGACAACTGTAAGCCCAATAGATCATGAAGGAAAAATAATGATTCCTAACTTGTTCAGTAGCCTCTTGCTCATAAATGTGTCACACTTTACACCCATGATCAAGACTCTATGTAACGCGGCTTGTTTGACTCCCCAGGACTCTTTAAACCTTAGGCTATGATACTAAGTTTGTAACGCCTCAAAAAATACCCTAGACATCACATGGTGCTCAAGACTACAAATAGTCCTAAGCTGACCCCTTTAGCCCTCTAACAACTTTGGAAATCATAGTAAAGATAAACTTGATATGCAAAATCTCAAAATTGCTAAATAAATGTCTTAACTAAAATTCTTAATATTAGGAAATCTCAAAACCAATGCTTTGAATCCACAATAAAAAATAGTCACACAAGCCTCTACTTCTAACTAGAGAGAAACTGGGACAAGCCCCAGCTGACCCAACTCAAAATAAATCAAATAACTAAAGTATTCCAACAATAATAAATTTGATAGAATGGGTCTGCGAACTATGAGGACTCACCAAAAGATATGATGATGGCGTAGATACTTGAAATCAATCACACTGCTAAAACTGAGCACCATGACCTATATTATAAGATGATGTAGCATATAGATATATATGTGGATCAGTACTTTTGGAATGTACTGAGTATTTGGAGGTGAATGCATAAGTAAAACAATACTCAATAGTCATATAAACCATTTAAATAATGCATGCCAAGTGTAAATGACTCACCTTGAGCTTGAATAAAATTGAAAATTGATAATCATAAATCATGAATAATCAAGTATCCTGTATAAATCTTATGAGTCATAACACTTAGTTCTAAAGGCTTTGAATTTACTTTTTCTATTGGGAGGTTCTTCTAACCGACATAAACCATTTGATCCATCATGGAGTCCAACGTCTTGTTTTCCCTAGGAAAAACCTCACGTTGGGGAGAGCTGTCCTACTCTTGCCATGGAGTAGGACCTGAGCTAAGTGATCATTATTTGTAATTCATCCATATTGGGAACAAGCTGAACCTACATTGGCACATTGTTCTTGGGCATGAAACCTTGGAATCATACCCAACTCGGTGCTAAATACTACACCCATATTACTTAGATGTTCTTTCTTTAGGAAACCTACCTTAAAATACCATAAGGGTTTATAATAAAAACCAGTTATGCATCTCTTTGCTCTAAATTATGATTAAAATAAATAAATATGGATTCCATCTCTTAGTTGAGGATCAAAAGATCCATCTTTCTTAAAATTTTGGTGTAAAACCATCAAATAAAACTTAAGAACATGATCTTCTTGAAATCTCAATACTTAAACTTAGGGCTTAATAACCCATGCTTTAAACTCAAGTCAATTCATAACAAAACTTCATGCTCAATAACCATCTTAAAATACTAACCATCTTGAAATACTTCAACAATTCAAGTCAAGATAGTGCAATCTCATGCATAATAGAAATCTCATAAGATAAAACATAAACAAAAGAACTTCTTGATAAATTTAAACTTTAAATATCATAATAATCACATGCTTAAGGAATATAGAATTTGGGTATGAACCCTACTTCAAAAAAAAATTCTAAAATAATTATGTAATTTGGGTACAAGGATGAAAGGATACCCTTGTTCATAACCATAGATAACTTAATAGGCTTAATTTGATGTAGAAGCTTGACTTTGAACTCTTAAATATGTTCTTGAAGGTTGTTTCTTGAAGTTCTTGGATTAGAAGCCTTGACTTCTTAGTTATCTTAAAGAGGAAATAATGGAGTTTTGGATTTCTTGAAATGAGGTTAGGGTTTCTTTGAGAGAAATTTGATGAAGAATGTATAAGGCTTAAACTGACATCTAATCTTCTATTTTTACGACTTAGGTAAGGGTAAATGACTAAATTGCCCTCTGGAGATTGAAGTCGCAACTGGAATGCCATTTTTGGGATCGGCGCGATGTGATAGCATGCCCATCGCTATTCCTGGTTCGATGTGGTGGAATCGCGTTGAGCTGCTGAAATAAAAATCCAAACATGACCCAAACCTTGTTTGAAAATTCTGAAACTTCCTCGAGACATGCTCCTTACACTCCTGAACATAAATCAACTCAAAAACCATTATCTTGGAGCCCGGAAGGTTAACTTAAAAATCTTCAAAGATAAGGGTTTGAAATAAGGCTAAGTCTTCAGCACTTCATTAAATTTTTAAGCTTTAAGCCTTTTATGAAAGCACTAGGAGCTGAACTAAGCTAAGTCTAATATGGGGTATTACAATTATGAAGTGTTTAGGAAGAGTTTCTATGTGTTAGTGGATATAATAATAGGTTAAATAACCTCCCAAGTAAGTTAGAAGCTGTGGGACCCTATTATAATAAGCGGGGAAATGTCCCGAATACCTATACTTAAGTTGCATAAAAATCCCATCATAGGGATATGAATGGCCCTCATGAGTTGTACCCTTCTAATATGATCGGTATCCATCACTTATATCCTTAACCTTTACCCTTGGACCAAATACTGTCCAATAAATGACTCATCCAACTAAGTCATAACCACCACATACGATCCGTATCCATGACCCGTATCCATGGTAGAATAAAATACCAGGAGCATTGAACACTATCTACAATACGAGTCCCTAGTACAATTCGTAACCTAGCTTATAGATCATGGTGAGCAACTCGTACTCAGATCCAACCTAAGAAACCAAGTGTAAGATTAACTTAAGAAACCAAATGATCTGTAACCACCAATATGACTCGTTCCCCTAAGTCGTATCCATTCCAGTAACCAAAATCCATCCCACCAACAAACACTATTCAGTATGCATTCGGACCATACCATCTGTACCCCAACATATGGCTCATACCCATGAGTCATATTGGGTCTAGAGATTAGAATTCTAGGAAATTTTCTAAGGTCTAGAAACTAGGATGTTTCAATTATAATGGCATAAGTGTAAGCTTTCAAACATAAGGGTATAACCATACCTCTGGTTTCCTTAATGTGTCATTCCATGGTTCAATGAATGGGTTATGTGAAATTTTTTAAATTAGGCTTAATGGGGGTTATGTAGATAAGCTACAAAGGTGTATGTCTTGAAAGACTTGTATTGGAAAGTCACATTTATTGGCGTGAGGGTTGATCTTGATAACCATGTACATGTGTCACACTATATATATGTGTTTTATTTTGGACTAACGTAGGGTTGAGGAGTTTTTTGGTCTTTCTTGATACCTCCGATTCGTGCGGCTAATACATACTAGGGCCCTTTCAATAGGAAAGATGAACCCATATAACCCGTGGTGCCTTTTATGATGGTTGAGCTACATAGTCTAGACTAAGGTTTTATTTTCTAAACATTATTCCCTACCCCAACATGATTATATATATGTGTGTACACTATGTGTATAGATATTTTACTGTGGTTTTAACTTGGCATTGTTTTATCCTTATCCCTGAGTTACATGCTATCGCTTAACCCACTAACCATCTTTGAACGTTGTATCTACATATGATGTAGGCACCAAAAATATTTCTACTTTTATTGTGTAGGGATAGGTGATTGTTGGATAGGGTCGTGAGTCTTCTTGAAGTGGTGAGCTTCCATATTTTGGAAGACTTCATTTCATGTTTTGGTTTTTGGTTGTCAAAGACTACTTCTTTGATTTTGATTTTGGCTATAGTCAACGGCTTGTCCCGACATAGATGTTCTTTGGTTATTAGAAGGCTTTGTGGATTATTATGGACTGGGTATTTGTCATTGACATATTTTTTATTCTTTTGAGCTTATATTTATTCTATCTTCTAATATGCTTGGAATTTATCCGCTACTAGTGTATATTGTTCAGTTTGACTAGGTAAATAAAGTGGTCTCTATTCTATAGTAGACTTGATATACCCATCACGGCTAGACCCTGGTTTAGGTTATGATAAAATTGATATCAGAGCCTAGGTTTAGGGTCAATTGAGTGCCAAAAAATCATGTAAAATTTAGTCTCTTTTATGGATGTTAGCATGCCATACTTATAAGGGAGAGGCTATAAGGCATTTAGACATATTTTCTCTTCTTATTGTTCTATTTTGGGTTATAGAGTCTAAGGTCTTAATTCTTCTCTAATTCTCTCATATTTTAGATCATGCCTCCAAGAATATCTGATGTTTATGGAAACTTCTCTATCTTACTTAATGAAAATATTGAGGGAACTCATCCTACTTATAGGGTACAAACCCATTCTAGAGGTCCAGCTTTTGATTTCCCTTGTGGAGTTCCACCGATCCCTTCTAATCCTCCTAGGATACTTCAAGGCAATGTGTCCAAAGATGATTTTCACCAATCTATTTATGTAATTACTCATCCAGTAGTCTCTCAATCTTGCCAGTCAGAGCGTGTTACTTCTGATGCTCCATCTTCTGAGATTACTAGAGTTGGATAATTTATGAGGTTGAGTCCTCCAACTTTTACCATTTCAAAGGTTGAGGAGGATCCCTAAAATTTCATTAATGAGATAGAAAAGATTTTTCATGTGATGCATAATTCAGACTCGGTGGGTGTTGAGTTCGCTGTATACCAAATGAAGAATATAGCGTATCAGTGGTATGAGGAGTGGGAGCAATTTTAGGGTAATGATGTCCAGCCGACAGTATGGGATGTGTTCGCTGATGTTTTTCTTAATTGCTTCTTTTCTTAGGAGTTGAGGTAGGCAAAACCTAAGGAGTTATTAAATTTAATATAAGGCAAGATGATTGTGAAGGAGTATACCTTAAAGTTTTATTAGTTGTATTATTATGCTCTGGAGCTAGTGTCTTCTATGTGGGCTAAGATGAGGAATTTTTCTTTGAGATTATCTCAAGAGTTGGTGTTAAAGTGGAAGACCACCTTGTTGAACTAGGATAAGGAAATCTCTAAGCTTGTGGTGTATATGTAATAATTAGAGGAGGAAAAGAAAAAGTAGGCAGAGATAAAGGCGAGATAGAGTAAGAAGTTTAGATATTTTGAGCAGGATGGAGGTCAACAAGATGGTGGTATGGTGAGAAGTGGGGAGGGAAGAAGGCTTAGGGAAATTCTGGTTCTTATTCCACAACGAGTTTCCCATACCCTAAATTATCTGGTGATAATTGTTATTAGAATAAAAGAGGGTTTAAGGCACAAGGTGCCTAGTCTTAATCCAGTGGGGCTCATTCGGCTTTATCTTATCCCTCTTACAGATTTTGTAAGCAGTTTCATCATGATTTTTATGATAAAGGAATGAATAAGGTTTTCAGATGTGGACAACTGGTCATATTCAGAGAAACTACCCTACAGGTGATGTTGCTACTGAAGCTAATAAGGTTTTGGTTTTTACTTCTTTAGCTTCTGCATCAAAAGGTGCTACTTCTACTTTTGGTACCAGCACTGACTGGAATCACCGATATGCTCATTCTATCCTTCAAGACTCTGAGGTATCTCCTGATGTCATCACTAGTATGTTACAACTCTTTTTCCATGATGTATATTATCTGTTTGACCTTGGGTCTACCCTTTTATATGTGACCCTTTATGTGGCTATTTATTTTGGTTTTGGTATCGAGTGTATTTTTGATCCCTTTTCTATGTCTACCCCAGTGGGTGACTCTATTGTGGCTATAAGGGTATATAGGGGTTATGTGGTATCTATTGTAGTAGGAAGACCTTGGTAGATTTGGTATAGTTAGACATGTTGGACTTTAATGTCATATTGGGGAGGGATTGGTTCTACTAGTGCTATACATCTCATGATTATAAAACTCGAAGGGTGAGTTTCTGATTCCCTAATGACCCTTAATTAAGTAGGAAGGTAGTTCCCTAATTGTAATACCCAGTATTTTTGTGCTAGAATTCTAACCATCGTTCCTGTGCGTCTTAGCTCTAATCCAAGTGATTCTCACATGAATAAAAGTTTCATGATCATTATCCTAGTCTATAGAGTAGTTTAGAGGTGGAAAATATTTATAGCAATGACCTAGAACAAGGTTGAGCTAAGACCAATTGATTCATCCAATGTATGACATTCGATTCTACAAGGGTCAACTTCAAACGTGAATATATCTTAATATACATGGAATTTTTCATCCCAAGACCTATCAAATTATATATAATTGAATTATCTTTCCAACGATATAAATTTTGTAAAAATTCGATACCCGAGCGAAGAGTTATGCCTATTTTTGTGAGAGGCAGTAAGGGTGTGCGATGGGCAATGCGCCGCCCAATCAAATGTGTACGATTGGGAGTGCGAGGCACACTTAAATGTCTTCCATAAGGTGAGCGACGCGCACCTTAAGGTCTGCCATGGGTTGTGCGCCGCATACCTCACTTCCAAGTGCCAAAAACACCCCTATATATGTCTATAACACGGGATTAAACTCCCACAACATCAAAATAAGTTTACTTTCTCTCAAAATCACCAAAAGCAACCTTTAGGGTTTCAACATAAAAACCCCAATAGCTAGAGATTCAACCGTGAGAATTCTATAATTTTTACATAGTCAGAATCCCCATTACGAAGGCTACGAGGGGCACACAAAAGTTCATGAATAGCATTACGTCATTCGAAAAGTCATTCAAAGCTTCAAGTTTAAGGTATGTGGGGTTTTTTCAACAAGAACACTCTTTCGTTCTTGTGCCCCAAAATACTTTCTTTTACAAAGTTGTGGATTTCATATGTTTTACTATGATTTGAAGCATGAACTTATATCCTATATTGATTATCCGAAGATTATGATATTTTTGATATTTTAGAAGCGGAATTATATGACAATTATGATATTTTGTGCCTTATAACTGAAATTTCTAGATTTTGAAGGGATTTATATATGTTTATGATGTAAAGCTTGAATCTTGATAAGTTTTAATGTGATATTGAGACATGAGTTTTGAACTCTATTTGAGATTGTTGTTTTTGAGAAATCATGTGTTATAAATACCTTGAGTTTGAATGTTTTGAGATGATGAAGAAGCTTTGACTTTTCGGTTGTAAAAAGGGGTGTTTTTGAACTCGAGATGAGAAAAGAAATCCACTTTTATTGATTATTATGAAAAGGGTAGCAAGATGGCTCCCGTTATGAGTTGTTTAACTGTTTATTAGTGGATTTTCTTTGAAAAGATCTGAGCTAAGTCCGGGAGTAGTCTTTAGCACCGAGCGGGAGGTATAGCTATTTTGGTACTTCCCTAGAACTACGTGCCCCCATAGGACGTGAGCCTGAGGCTGATATAGTGATCACTAGATTTTGAATTAATGATTAAGGTCCTATTCCTATGGCAAGGATAGGACAGCTCTCCCCAACGTGGGTAAGACGTTGGAATCTATGTAGCTCACATGGTTTATGTCAGTTATGAGAAACTCACAGCGTGTGTGTGTGTACCCTCCTATCTAAGATGAATGTATATGTTTTGAAGGATTGGTTTCGTGAAAGTTATTATTTTCAAAAGATTGAGATATTATGTTCTAAAAATTGTTTTAAATATTGATTACTCTATATGTTTGAAACCAAGGAAGAAGTGAATTGATAACTTATTGTAATGACTCACTTGTTTTACTTTACATGTATTATTCATCCATGATTTCGATGATTTAATTCGAGCTTAGTGAGTCATTTATATCAGCATGCATAATTTTATAAACTGTGATGATATTAAGATATTATTTTATATATGCATTGCACCCCTCCATGATCAGTACGTTTCTATGGTACTGACCCACATATTCGTATATGGGCTACATTTTCTCAGAATGTAGGCACAAGGTATAGTGTACAATTTCAGATCTAGTCAGTTTGCAGCATCCAGTTAGCAGGTGATGAGTACTTTTGATTCAAGGGCTTGAGTTAGTTATATAGTTCGAGAAGTGTTGTATTTTCTTTATCGAGCTGTATTAAGTTGGGATAGTCAGGAGTCATGACCCAGCTATGTAATACCCCAGGAAATTTTTCATTGAAATTTTGTGCGTAAACATGTTGGGTTCTATCTTCTAGAATGAATTATAAATTTTCCATGAAAAATGTCTTAGATTATGACCCACCATTGCATAGAGTATCAAATAAGCTTTCCAACGATATGTGGATCATCCAAAATGGACACCCGAGCGATGAGTTATGAACATTCCAATCAAACCATGAATAGTAGTGACAGTAAAACGTGCAGGAAAAAGTACTGAGGCCTGGCGTATTTTTTCTCCAACTTTAAATGATCATAAATCCTTGTACATAATGATCCAGGTGATCTACTATATATCAACAGAAATCTCTACGAGTCCTCTTTCCAATGAAATTGGTTTCATCCAATTTGTCTATCAGAGCAAAAAGTTATGGTCGATCTACTTTAGCCTATCAAAAGTGAATTTTTGAGTTAACTTCAAACGATCATAACTCTTCGTACATAATGATCTGGGTGAGATACTATATATCAATGAAAATATATGAGAGTCCTCTTTCTAATGAAATTAGTTTCATCCAATTTGAATATCGGAGTAAAACATTATGGTTGATCTACTTCAGACTATCAAAATAATCCACCAAAGGACAGATTCGAGATTTTTTTGATTTTTAGGGGCGTTTTGGTCATTCCCCCTCAACTAAAATCCGTCCAAACCCTATATTAAAGCCTATTAGAAGCATTATATGTTATATTTCATCAAACTCCCTCAAAAAGAAAACCCTAAGCTCCTACATCCAACTTCAAGAACCTCCAAAGTTTACCATTAATTCTACAAATTTATTCAAGATTTCAAGTTCCTAGTTCAAGAACTCTAAGAACTATCATTCAAAGGCACGATTAGCATCTCAAAAAAATGAGTATCGATCTAAAGTTCATCATTCAAGGTATGTGAGGTTTTTCAATAAGAACTCTCTTTCGTTCTTGTTCCCAAAAGTAATTTTCTTTACAAAGGCATGATTTTTATTTGCTTTTTATGAATTTGAAGCATGAACCCATATAATGATTATTATGAAATCTTGATGTTTATGATTTTGAAAGATGAATTTACATATGTGGTGATATAAAGCTTGAATCTTGAACGATATTTATCATGATTTTGATACTTGGGTCATGAATCCCCATTGGAAGTTGTGTTTTTTTAGAAAGTATGTGTTATAAGCACGTTGATGTTGAATATTTGAGATATTTTGAATGATTTGACCTTTTGGTCTTAATGGAGTTGTTTTGAACTCGAGTGTGAAAGAAATCCACAAGGTGGTTGATTTTAATAGATGGGAAGCATGATGGCTCTCGATGTATATTTATATATTACTGAAATTGCTTTGTTGTAGATTTTCTTTGAAATGATCTGAGCTAAGTCTGGGAGAAATCTTTAGCACCGAGTGGGAGGTATAAAGCGACCTTACTTCCCTAGAACTATGTGCCCCCATAGGAGTGAGCCTGAGGCTAATTTATATAGTGATCACTAGTTTGTGTGGATTTGATATCGATAGTCCTACTTCGATGGCAAGGATAGGACGGCTCTCCCTAACGTGGGTTGTACGTTGGACTCCATGTAGCTCACATGGTTTATGTTGGTTATAGGATCTCCCAGTGTGTGTGTGTTTCCTTGTGTCTATGGTGAATGGTGAAGTGATTTGAAAGTGGAATTGTGAAAGCTATTCTTTCGAAAGATTTAAATGATATTTACATTATGAAAATTGATATTCTTGATGAACTGAAAGTGATTGACAAATTATATGATGACTCACATGTGTTATTGTACTTATTTCATCCTCTCACGATTATGATGATTTTCTTCGGGCTATGTAAGTCTTTCATACATCCTGCATATTTCTTATAAATATTTATGATGATGATGTTTATACAACTGCATACACCCCCATATACTCGATTCCTTTCTATGGTACTGACCCACATCTTTGGATGTGGGATGCATTTTCTCGGAATATAGGTTTAGGTGCTTAATTCCAGGTTCGACAGTGATTCTTCGGGCATGCTGTTCTACATCCTCTGTTGTGGTGTGTCCTCACATTCCAAGGACGTGATGTCTGATGTTGGTTTCACGGAATTATTTACATTTGATAACTGAGTATGAGTCAGTTGCGCTTATCTCAATGGATCGCTGGTTTTATTGATTTTCTTAGAGGCTTGTCAAACTAGTATAGATGTTGGGAGTTGACTAATAAGTCATATTTTGTTATCTTTCTGAAATTCTTCTATTCTTGGATGATGATTACTCTGTTGATATTTGAGGGTTATTTATGGAAACCCCATTGATTTGTGTTGAACTAAATGAAAATGGCTCAAAGGGTTAGCTTGGGGCTACTCGTAGCCTCAAGCACCGTGTGATGCTCTAGGACCCATTTTTTGGGGCGTTACAAGCTACCTATAGTTAGTACTAGTAGAGGCTTCATAGACAGTCAGTAGAAGTTGATGCATTCCATTTTATTTTTGGTTGTAAAAGCAGAGTTGTAATCTTGTAAATTCAGTATTGTATTAATCAAATTCAAAAAGAGTTATTTTTTGCAGATTTGTATATATATATATATTTGTACTTCTTATTCATTTGCTTATGAGATATGCCAGTAGAAAGGTTAGATTTGGGTCACTTGTGACCCTAAGCACCTTGTGACATTTTAAGACCCGATTTCGGGGGGTTACAAACTTGGTATCAGAGCACAGAGCTCAAGTGCCCTAAGGTGTCTATGAAGCCGTGTCTAGTAGAGCCTTGCAGAATGGTATGGAGACGTCTGTACTTTTCTTTAAGAGGCTACAGGGCATTTAGGAAATGTCTCCATTCTTTCAAGTGTTAAATCATATTATAGAAAAGTTCTCTAAGAAACTTATACAGATTCTCATCTTACTCTAGTCAGGCTATCTCTGCCTTATTTCTAAGGTATCAGAAACAGTTGAGCTTAATTCTCCATAGATAGTTATGGAATTGTAAGAGAGCTACAAAAGTATCCTATCAGTATTTTTGAGTTTCGAAAACTGAAATGCTTTATTAGGCCTGTAGAAATCGTGGACAAAGTCTGAGTCAGATGTTCTTTCAAATTTCTCCTCATAATCTATAATGATAATCTATACTTCTCTATCTATGTTCTTGAAGTAACATGTTCGACAAGTTCCAGTTCCTCCCCAGATAATGCTTTTATAATTGCTAGCAGAAGTTTCAGAAGTTTCATAAAGTGGCTATAGAAGAGCCTTCTAGTATGTTATAAGTCCCTCATATTTGAAGTTATACCCTTATTCTTTTGAGTTATTCAATTAAGACAGAGTAAGGTGTATTCTTAGATCATTGAATATCGTGTGTCAAGCTTTTATCTCTTATATTATGTAATCTTTTTATCATTGTGTTTGTGAAAAACCAAAGTCTAGTAAAGCCGTGTAAGGCCTATTTTGATTCACAAGCATAGTTGCTTTGTTATTCATCTAATTTTCTTGTTCAAAATACAAAACCAAAGTCTAGTGAAGCCGTGTGAGGTCTATTTCGATCCACTAGCAAACTGTTATTTATCTTATTATTTTTGTGTTGGTTGAAAGTTTGTGTTTAGAGTGGTAGTGACGAGAAAAGTGGTAAGGGCAATTTATTAAATATATATAGATGAATCTTTTTGCATACGATTGAGTTAGTAATGAAGTGCTATGTCCTTGTGTTTTAGTTTAGTAGAAGGTAGAGAATGAGTTATTTGTTAAGGTGAATTATAGTTAGCTTGGAGTATGAAAAGAGTTGTTGATGGTATTTGCTATGCTAGAAAAGTATAGGTTTTGATGGAAGTACTTGGTGGGTGACTGTAGTTAATTTATGCTTTCATGAGATTGCAAGGGGAAGTTTAGTTAAAATTAATAGAGCTATAAAAGTAATTTAGGTGTAAAGATGGGTAAATAGTAATGATGTGAAGAGGGAGAATGCGTTAACGGATTATGAATAAGATAGGCCATATGATTATGATCGATTGTCATTGTGTACTAGTTTTTCTTAATATTGTGTTCTATAGTTTTGAAGTGAAAATTCTATGTAAGATTGGGTTATAAAACATGTTTAGCACCAGACAATAAGTTTGAACAGTTAATGGTTCGGTTGTTAATGCTAGTTATATGGAGGTGATCTAGTAGGCTTGAACAGTGTATGCAAGAGTGTAAGATCATGTGTTCATAATTAAGTATGATGTAGAGGTGTGCCCAAGGTGCTATGGGGATGCATTATTTTTTTAGGATTATTGCATATTGTGTGGTTAGTAGTAACGTTGAGTTGCTAGGTGGAGAAAGTCTAGTTAGATAATTTATGTTGTTCTTGATGGCTAAGTTAAGGAGTTATGATTGAAGATGTTGAGTCTTTTTAGTATGATTTTATTCTCATGGTTTGGGAAAAATATAAGTATAGAAGTGTGATCTTGGTAGGCTATGATTATGTGATTAGAGATGTAGATATGGTTGCAAATGAGATTGTAAGTCTTTGATGATGATTATTGAAGCTAGGAATTAAGGATGACATATGGATGGGTTGTTCAATAATGAAGTCAGTAAGTTCAAAATTAGTTTATTCTTGTGAGTTTAGCATTTATTTGTAGATATTAGAATGATTAAATTACGGCTTAATCTCGAGGATATGGAGTAGACCATCATGCTTAGAATACCAGCTTTGACCTAAGGAGGAGATGGTTAGAGAAGAACCAAACTAAGTTTTGAGAATTAGATTGTGATACATGTCAATAATGAGTTATGATGAGATAGTGATCCCTTCTTACTCTAGAGTATTCCTTGGATTTTAGTCATTACAACACCAAATCCTTCACTTGCGGGATAAATCCATGCCATTTGCCTATGCTTATACCTATCATGTATGCTCAAGCCCATTCTCAGCTTCTAGCAAGTATGTAATAACTTCACTCTGTGATTCAAATTATCTCTCATGAGTCTATGAACTTCAGTCTTATGTTGAATAGCTATGATAAGCATAAACTCATATTTCAGAGTATGACCAGTTTTTTTAAACTCATGATACTAGTGAAGTTCGCATTATATCATGCATATCCTCAGCTTAGATTTCTTTAATGAATTCATGCGTTTGATATATTATTCCTCGGGACAAAGATAAGTGTTAATGTTATGTATTGTAGTTTTCGTGCTTCAGGTTCTTATGTGTTAGCCCTTTGGTGACCTCTTCCTATGTTAAGATTGTGGCGATAATAGTAAATAAACAATGGTTTATGTGAGAGAGTTGATGACCCTCATTAAGAAAGATTATTTATGCTTTTCTATCTAAGGCTAAAGTGTGAAGAAAGATTGAGGCCAAGTCTTTGATACATGTCATGGTTAATTAGAAATTATGTGTATGTTTTTAAGAAGAGTACAAGAATATTTTTGTTGATAAAGGTTTAGAGAATATGTGGAGTATGCCTTTAGGGGTATTTGCCTTACAGTTATATGTGGTTTTAATGATAGGATTGAATGTCATGTTGGGTGTAAGATAATGAATGCAATATGCACTAATGAATCCATATCAAGAGTTTTAAATTAGTCATTGAAATGGTAAGGCATGTTATGCTTAGGGTGTGAGCTCTAAGAAGATATAGAATATTGAATCTTGTGGTTTAGACTAGTATTGTGGTTTGGCATGTTGTATCTTATGATTTAGTGTTAGGCTTGATCATGGTGAGAGAACTTAGTTTAGTTTAGACCTTAGTAGAAAGATTTCGCTGTGCCAATATGAGAATTATAAGTTGAATTAAATAAGTATGGTATTTAAGGGAAATAGTATAGTTGAGAGAGCATTTGAGAAGTGATGCTAAGCTTGAAATTAAGAAGTTGCATTGCCTACGGCCTAGCAATCCTATCCTAGTTTATGAGTTATATAATTATATTCCATGCTATAGAGTTATATCAATGTTGTAATTCCTTAGTCAAATGTCTTGTTCAGAGCATGCCCAAAATTCGTTGCTCCCTAATGTCAATAGAATTTCGTAGAAAAGTGCTGAAGAAATACTCCATTTGAGTATGGGTAGTCAGTATGATCCAGTCCATATAGCCTGTAATCTAGTTTAGCAAGCAAGGAGATAAGCTCCTATAGATTCTTAATTTTCCAGCTAGTCTTACTATCTGCAGTCTTATTCGTATGTACATTCCAAGAGGTAATGTGTTTGTGTCCAATTAAATTATGAATTCAGCTCAGTTCATGCATCAGTTTTAGTTTCAGATATTAAGTCATGATTCAGTTCGTAAGTATCCTGTGTAGATCATAGTCTCTTCCTAATATTTTCATCAAATTATTATCCTTCGGGGACGAACGACCCCAAGAGGGGGATATTGTAATACCCCGAGTTTTCATGTCATAAACCTCTCATCCTTTCTCATGAGATCAGATCTAGTGCAAAGTAATGGTTACTCATAAATTGACACTCTCTTTTCTATCTTAGCCATATAGTTATTTTTCTTGAGGATTCATGCACTTGCAGAATAGTTTAGTAGCCCATTATTCTTGAGATCCAGTGATTCAGTTCTATCAGTTACACATGATAGCTTGAAGACTAATATTCCTCTATGTTTTAGGTTAATTATCCATATTCGAGGATGAATGTTCCCAAGTGGGAGATAATGTAATACGCCATATTTTTGTGCTAGAATTCTAACCGTTGTTCCTGCGTGTCTAAGCTCTAATCCAAGTGATTCTCACATGAGTACAAGTTGCATGATCATTATCCTAGTCTATGGAGTAGTTTAGAGGTGGAAAATGTTTATAGCAATGACCTAGAATAAGGTTGAGCTAAGATCAATTGATTCATCCAAAGTTTGACATTCGATTCTACAACGGTCAACTTCAAACGTGAATATCTCATAATATACATGGAATTTTTCATCTCAAGACCTATAAAATTGTATATAATTGAATTCGCTTTCCAACGATACCAATTTCACAAAAATCCAATACCCGAGCGAAGAGTTATGCCTATTTTTGTGAGAGGCAATAAGGGTGTGCGATGGGCAATGCGCCGCCCAATCAAATATGTACGATTGGGAGTGCGAGGCACACTTAAAGGTCTGCCATAAGGTGTACGACGCACACCTTAAGGTCTGCCATGGGTTGTGCGCCGTATACCTCACTTCCAAGTGCCAAAAACACCCCTATATATGTCTATAACACGGGATTAAACTCCCACAACACCAAAATAAGTTTACTTTCTCTCAAAATCACCAATAGCTAGAGATTCAACAGTGAGAATTCTATAATTTTTACATATTTAGAATCCCCGTTACGAAGGCTATGAGGGACACCCAAAAGTTTGTGAATAGCATTACGTCATTCAAAAAGTCATTCAAAGCTTCAAGTTTAAGGTATGTGGGGGTTTTTTCAACAAGAACACTCTTTCGTTCTTACGCCCAAAAATACTTTCTTTTACGAAGTTATGAATTTCATATGTTTTACTATGATTTTAAAGCATGAACTTATATCCTATATTGATTATCATGAGATTAAGATATTTTTGATATTTTAGAACCAGAATTATATGAGAATGATGATATGTTATGCCTTATAACTAAAATTTCTAGATTTTGAAGGGATTTATATATGTTTATGATGTAAAGCTTGAATCTTGATAGGTTTTAATGTGATATTGAGACATGAGTTTTGAACTCTATTTGAGATTATTGTTTTTGAGAAATCATGTGTTATAAATACCTTGAGTTTGAATGATTTAAGATGATGGAGAAGCTTTGACCTTTCGGTCATAAAAAGGGGTATTTTTTAACTCGAGATGAGAAAAGAAATCCACTTTTATTTATTATTATGAAAAGGGTAGTAAGATGGCTCCCATTGTGAATTATTGAACTGTTTATTAGTGGATTTTCTTTTGAAAAGATCTGAGCTAAGCCTGAGAGTAGTCTTTAGCACCGAGCGGGAGGTATAGTTGTTTTGGTACTTCCCTAAAACTATGTGCCCCCATTGGATGTGAGCCTGAGGCTGATATAGTGATTATTGGTTTTTGAATTGATGATTAAGGTCCTATTCTGATGGCAAGGATAGGATAGCTCTCCCTAACATGGGTAAGACGTTGGACTCCATGTAGCTCACATGGTTTATGTCGGTTATGAGAAACTCCCAACATGTGCATGTGTGTACCCTCCTATCTAAGATGAATGTATATGTTTTGAAGGATTGGTTTTGAGAAAGTTATTGTTTCTGAAAGATTGAGATATTATGTTCTAAAGATAATTGTTTTGAAATTTGATTACTCTATATGTTTGAAACCAAGGATGAAGTGAATTGAGAACTTATTGTAATGACTCACTTGTTTTACTTTACATATATTATTCATCCATGATTTCGATGATTTAATTCGAGCTAAGTGAGTCATTTATATCAGCATGCATAATTTTATAAACTGTGATGATATTAAGATATTATTTTATATATGCATTGCACCCCATATGCTCGGTACATTTCTATGGTACTAACCCATATATTCATATGTGGGCTACATTTTCTTAGAATGTAGGTACAAGGTAAAGTGTATATCTTCAGATCCAGTTAGTTCGCGGCATCCAGTCAGCAGGTGATGAGTCCTTTTGATTCAAGGGCTTGAGTTAGTTATACAGTTTGAGAAGTGTTGTATTTTCTTTATCCAGTCGTATTGAGTTGGGATAGTCAGGAGTCATGACCCAACTACCTATAGTCAGTACTAGTACAGGCTTCATAGACAGTCAGTAGAAGTTGATGTATTTTGTTTCAGTTTTGGTTGTAAAAGTAGAGTTGTAATCTTGTAAATTCAGTATTTATTAATCAAATTCAAAAAGAGTTATTTTCCGCAGATTTGTATACATATATATTTGTACTTCTTATTCAGTTTCTTATGAGATATTCCAGTAGAAAGGTTAGCTTAGGGTCACTTGTGACCCTAAGCACCGTGTGACGTCTTGGGACCCAATTTTAGGGCATTACACTAGTACCTAAGGGAAGGTTTATTTTATATCTTAGAGTTCGAATATTGATTTTGAAGGGATGTCTTTATCATCTAGTGTATGTTAAAGATTCTAATTTGGAGGGTCCCTCTCTACAATATTTCCCTGTGGTCAATGAGTTTCCTAAGGTCTTTCCTGATGATCTTCTTAGTATTCCTCCCAAGAGAAAAATAGACTTTGGGATTGATATTGCTCCCAATACTCATCCTATCTCTATTCTTCCTTATAGAATGACTCCTGCTGAGTTGAAAAAACTTAAGGTGTAGTTAAAAGATCTTCATGATAACGGTTTTATTCACCCTGGTGTTTCTCAGTGGGGTGCTCCCATTCTTTTCATGCATAAGAAAAATGGGTCCCTTCATATGTGCATAGACTATTGGCAATTGAATAAGGTGACGATAAAGAATAAGTATCCTCTTCCTAGGATACATGACCTCTTCGACCAGCTAAAGGGTGCTAGATATTTCTCTAAGATTGATCTTTGATTTGGTTATCATCAGTTGAATATTAGGGAGATGGATCTTCCTAAGATTGATATTTATACTCAGTATGATTACTATGAGTTTTTGGTGATGTCCTTTGATTTGACTAATGCCCCAGAGGAATTTATAGACCCCATGAATTGGGTATTCTATCAGTTTTTAGATTTGTTCATCATTATGTTCATTGATGATATTTTGGTGTATTCTAAGAGTGAGGAGAATCATGCCAACCACCTCTGTATAGTGTTGTAGACTCTTAAGGATCAATAATTGTATGATATTTCTCAAAGTATAAATTCTGGTTAAGTGTCATTACTTTTTTGGGTCATGTTATTTTTAGTAAAGGGATTATGGTAGATTCACAGAATATTGTGGTGGTTAAGAAGTGTCCTAGACCCATGACTCCAATCGATATTCAGAGCTTCTTAGGTTTAGCTAGGTATTATAAGAGGTTTGTGGAGAGCTTCTCATTTATTACTGCTTCGTTGACTAAGTTTACTCAGAAGAAGGTGAAATTTTTATGGTTCGATGCTTGCAAGGGTAGTTTTGATAAGTTGACTTCTGATTTGGTCTTGACCCTGCCCAAGGGTACTGATGGCTTTGTTGTTTATTGTGATGTGTCTTGTGTAGGATTGGGCTGTGTTCTAATGCAGTATTGTAAAGTGGTGGCGTATGCTTCTAGGTAGTTGAAGGTCCATAAAAGGAATTATCTGGCTAATGAGTTGGAATTATTGGATGTGGTATTTGCTTTGAAGATCTGGAGCAGCTATTTATATGGAGTTTACGTTGATATCTTTTCTGATCATAAGATCCTATAGTATGTGTTCACCCAGAAGGAGTTGAATCTTAGGCAAAGGAGATGGCTTGAGTTGCTCAAAGATTATGACATGAGTCTCCACTATCATCCAGATAAATTTAACGTGGTTGCCGATGCTCTTAGCAGGTTGTCCATGGGAAGCTTATCTCATATGGAAAGAAAAAGCAAGGGTTGGTGAAGGATATTCACTATTTGGATAATCATGGAGTTTGTCTCTTGGACTTCGAGGATAGAGGCATGATTATGCAAGAGGTGGTGAAGTAATCTCTTAGTTCTAAGGTGAAAGAGAAGCAGGTTTTGGATCCTATCTTGAAGTAGATCAAGAATGATATTGGTTAACAGAAAGTAATGGCTTTCGAGATTGGTGGTAATGGTATCTTAAGTTACCAAGGTAGGTTGTGTGTTCCTGATGTTGATGGTCTTAGAAATATGATCTTGGATGAGGCTCATGAGTCATGGTATATGGTTTATCCTTGTTCGACAAAGACGTACCATCATATGAATAGAAATGTGGCCAATTTTATGGCAAAGTGCATGGTTTGTTAGCAAGTGAAGGTTGAGTACTTGAGGCCCAGTGGAATGTCTCAAGAGATTGAGTTGACTATGTAGAAGTTGGAAGTGATCAACATGGATTTCGTTATGAGACTTCCACAGCCTCGTAGTTAGTTTGAATTGATTTGGGTCGTTATGGATAGGATCACTAAGTCCGCTCATTTTTCACTTATGAGGATTAATTATTCTGCTGAGGATTATGCAAAGGTATTCATTTAAAGAGATCGTCAAGTTGCATGGTGCGCCTATTTCTATCATATCTGATTATGGTGCGCAGTTTTTGTCCTACTTTTGGCATTCTTTCCTGTGAGGTTTGGGGACTAAGGTGAACTATAGCACCACTTTCCACCCTTAGACGGATGGATAAGCGAAGAGGACTATTCAGACTTTAGAAGATATGCTAAGGCCTTACGTGATTGACTTTCGTGGTAGTTGGGTTGACCATTTGCCTCTTATAGAGGTTGCATATAACAATAGCTATCATTCTAGTATTCAGATGGCTCCATTTAAGGCTTTGTATGGTAGGAGATTACGTTCTCCTATTGGGTGGTTTGAAGTTGCTGAGACTAGATTATTTAGCTCAGACTTGGTTCATCATGCTATAGAAAAGGTGAAGCTAATTCAGGATAAGCTTAAGGCTGCCCAAAGTTGCCAAAGGTCTTACGCAGATATGAGACAAAGAGAGTTAGAGTTTGATGTTGGTAATTGGATGTTCTTGAAAGTATCTCCCGTGAAAGGAGTGATGTAGTTTAGGAAGAAAGGGAAGCTCAGTCCCTGTTATGTTGGGCTGTACTTGATCTTGAAGAGAGTGGGCAATGTTGCTTATGAATTGGAGTTGCCTTTTAGTACTGGGCTCCATTCATCCAATCTTCTATGTTTCGATGTTGAAGAAGTGTGTAGGCGATCCTTCCTTGATTGTTTTCTTAGAGAGTATAGGTGATCAGATTCTTTGTCTTATAAGGAAGACTCGGTGAACATCTTGGATCATCAAGTCCATCGGCTGCAGACCAAGGATGTGGCTTTGGTAAAGGTCCTTTGGAGGAATTATAAGGTTAAAGAAGCTACTTGGGAAGCTGGAGAGGACATGAAGTCCAAATACCCATCCTTGTTCCGCATTCCAGATAATCGTGCTTAAGGTATGTGTTCTCCTTAAAATCTTTATTTTCTGACTTTGTTAAGGGAAATTAGGGTTTCCTTAATATCTTTGTTTTCTATTTTTTTTAAAGGTAAGTGTGGTTGTGTTTTGTCTCAAAAATTGTGCTAATAAATTCCTTATTTTGATCATTCGCAGATGAATGATCCTAAAGGGGGAGAATGTAACATCTCAGATTTTGGTCCATGAAAATTTCCTGAGCTTTGAGATCACTGGCCAACCTACGACTCTCCTTACGAGTCGTAAGGTCTCTATATGGATCATAAGATCCCAATCATAGCTTGACCAATGCCTATCCTAAAGTTTTTTTATGACTACGAATGGGGAGTCACAAGTCGTAGTGACTCTATATGAGTCATAAGGTGCAAAATGTAGGGTGGCCAATGTGTTGCCCAAATGGTTCTGTCTTGGTTATAACTTGGAATGACGAGTCGTAGGGTCACTTAATGGGTCGTATGCTCTGATTCATAAAGTCAATAGTGTAGACACCCCATGTTTCTTCCATGACTATGACTCGTGGTGATGAGTCGTATGGTGACCCGTAGTCACTGACAAGAACTTTTGAGCTTTTGATTAGGGGCAATTTGGATATTTCCCCTTTCCCCAATAATAATCCACGACTTAAAACCCCTTTAGGGTATCATTATCACTCCAAAACAAATTAAAATAACTTCTTAAACTCTCTCAAATTTCTCAAGAAAAAACACTTAGGGTTTCTCAAGGCTGGCAATTAGAGCTTCCAAGGGTAATTCCCTCTTCAAAGTTCTTAGTGATTAAGGCATGTGGCTCTATCCTCAAACTTATTTTCCTTAAATCGTGTGTATTAAATTATTATTTATGTGAAATTTAATGTGGGTTTTGACATGGGTTGAGGGTTTTGACATGGTTGAGTCTTAAATTGTTTTCCCATGATTATTATGAATTGAATCTTTTTGAACTAATGAGGTGCATGGGTGTGGAAATTGGAATGGGGGTCGAGGCATTCCCCCAATTGATGTTTTGTCATTGGAATTTGGTTTGGAAATTATGTGCCTTAACCTGCTTGTGTCCTTGGTTTTGAAATATGGTTTGTCAAATGATTTGACATTACTTGCCCATACTATTGCATTGCATACATGGTTAAAAGGTTAAACATGGATTTTGAAGGCTTTGTTGGCCATGTTTTTTATTTTAAATTAAAACCTCGAGGGTCAAGGCATTCCCGCGAGTTAATTTGATAAACTAAAAGGGTTTGAGGCATTCCCCAAATTTGATTTAATGAACAAAGGGGGTTAGGGAATTCCCCCATATTGATTTAATGAACAAAGAGGTTCAAGGCATTCCCCAAAATTAATGGAATTGTAATGGTATAATTTTAAGCTTGCAAGAGGAAGGGTATGACAATATCTGGTTACCTTAATGTGTCATTCCATGGTTAAATGAATGGGTTATCTGAAACTTATTTTAAATTGGGCATAATGGGGGTTATGTAGCAAAGCCATGAAGGTATGAGTCTCGGAGGACTTGTATTGGAAACTCAAGTTTGCTAGTGTGAGGGTTGGTATTGATGACCATGTGCATATGTCACACTATATATGTATGTTTGTATCTTTGACTGGCATGGGGTCAAGGCATACCCTATATATGTATGTTTGTATCTTTGACCATGTGCATGTTTCTTTGATACAAACATACAAACAACGCATGGGGAAGTGTTTGGATTTTCGTTCCAGCAAGCCACCGCGATTCCACTGCATCGTGGTAGAAATAGCGATGGAAGCCTCATCCCATCATGGTGGAGGCCAATTCAGTAGTTGTCAATTTCCATAAGGTCACCGTGATTGTACTGCATAGTGGTAAATTCCAAAATAGTAATTGTCATAATCCAGTGAGTCACCGCAATTCCAATGAGTCACGGTAGGTATCGCGATGACCCACTCACCGCATCATGGTGAAGACTCAATTGGCAACCCGGTTACGGATTTTAAATCCCAAGGGTAGTTTAGTCTTTTGCCCATATCCCCAAACCGTAAAGACAGATGATTAAGTGTATTATTGAGCAAAATATGCTCATTATTCATCAAATCCTTCTCAAAGAAAAACCTAGGCTTCAATATTCAACTTCAAGAATCCCCCAAATTCCACCATTCTTTTTCCAAGATAGTTCAAAATTCAAGTTATTCAAGAAACATTCTTCAAAAGCACCAATAGGAACTCAAAGTTCAAGCTTCTTCATCTATTCATCAATTAAGGTATGTGGTATTTTGAACAAGGATAAATCTTTCATCCTTGTGCCCAAAACTAGTTTTAATTACAAATTCACATGATTTTACATAAATTTTAATTTAGGATTCATACCCATTTATTCATAATTAGAGATTTTGAGATTTTAAGTGATTTGGATGTTGAATTGTATATCTATATATGTCTATGTGCTACATTGTTTAATAATGTAGGTTCAGGTGCTCAGTCTCAGCAGCGTGAGTGATTTCGGGCATCTCTATCTACATCCCGATAGCTGGTGAGTCCTCATGGTTTGAGGGCCCATTTATCCAAATTTCCAGCTTTTATAGTATTTGATTAGTTGCTTTCAGTTTAGTCCGAGTCAGTTAGGGGTTTGTCCTAATAGATCTCTAGTTTCTTAGTAGTAAAGGCTTATCAGACTAATAGCTATTATTCAGATTTTCAGTAGTAGTTGTTCAGATAGTATATTCAGTTTATTTCAAAACAATTTTGGATATAATCCAACATTGTTACTTGATTAGTTTACCTTGAAATGAGTTTCATATCTAGTAGAAGGCTCACAGGGTTAGCTTGAGGCTACTCATAATCTTGAGTACCGTGTGACGTCTCGGGTCCCATTTTTGGGGCGTTACAAACTTGGTATCAGAGCCTAAGGTTTAAATAGTCCTAGGGATCCAGACAAGCCGCGTTACTTAGAGTCTTGATCATGGGTGTGAAGTGCTCCACATTTATGAGCAAGAGGCTCCACATTTATGAGCAAGAGGCTATGGGATATTTTAGAAAGTCATCTTTTTCCTTTCATAATCCATCGTGCTTATAGTTATCTCTATCTGCATTTAACTCATGCTCTTTTGTGATAGAATATACCTTCTCGCAGAGCTAATGCCTGCATGAATGATAACTAGCTACCCCAACTTATTGATCCTTTGAATGAGAATGTGTCTCATATCGAATTTCAGGCTTCCTTTTAAGCATTGGCCCAAGCTGTAACTGCTAATGTTCAGGCCAACCATCAGGCTGCAGTCCTACATGAGCAGAAGGGTGATTTAGCTGCAGTCAGTTATAACACCCCAATTCTGTACCCCAGATACTACATGGTGCTCATAATCCCGAAGTACCACAAGCTAATCCATGACTGGTACCCACTGCAATAATTGAATAATATTGTAATTATATGGAAACTTGCCATAAGGTTCAAATCTGAGATAAATACTGAAACTAAATATTTGTCTGAAAATACTCTAGTCTGAGAAGCCTCTACTGTCTGAACACGAAGTTGATGGGACAAGTTCCCAACTAACTCGACTACTAAAATAAACTAAGATATGTAACTAAATGAGAGTACATGCATGAAATACGTAAACTATAACTGAGGTTGTGATGGTATTGGAAACTAAGTTCTGAATACTGATTTACTGATATCTAAGTTTTACTGATAATGCATTACTAATAACTGAGTGACTGTTTCTGATAGACATAATTCTGTAGAACTAAACTGAGTTTTACATTGAGATGGGTGACTGTGTCTGACAGTTCTGAATATGTAGAACTAAACTGAGTTCTATTCTGAGACTAAATCTGAAACTAAAACTGTGGAAAGTAATCATCTAACTAACATGACCCTTCTTTAAATAGATTGGGGTCCAACCTGTAATCCCAGTTGGAAGGGTATCAGTACCGTGCCATGGTTAAAGATAAACTGTGAGTTAACCCTCTTTGACAGGAAGCTCTTTTGTCAACCCTTGCTGGCAGTAAAACTCATATGAGATATATCAACCTTAGTCTGGCAGGAAGATACCTCAACCTACACTGGCTACATAGTTCTATAACACGGGGACTGCTCTAAGGGTCAAACCCTATGCTGGCAGGAATGCCCCCATTCTTGGGTTTTCTCGGTGTTGAATCCTACTCCCAACTCAATAGATACTGAATTGATTTCTAATTTATACTAGGCTTGACTAAGTTGTTACTAATTATACTATCTAACTAAACTTAACTGAGTCCACTGAATTCTATTAATTGACAAAGTACTACTGAATTCTATTAACTAACTGAATACTACGAAGTTTTGTTAACTGACTGAGTTTACTGAGGTCTAAACTGAATACTATATTGGAACTACGACTGATTTCTGAGTACTACTGTTCGTGACACTACTGAGGCTGTTTTGTAGCTACTGTAGCTCTAGATAAAAAGCTAAGTTTCTGGGCATTGAATACCCTCGAGACTCGATAGCATGAAAAGTAAATCATAGCATAGACTCGAAAAGCATAACCATGTGCACTTTTTCATAACTCATTCATAGAGACATTTTAGCAAACACTTGCATGATATAACTTGCACATAAGCTAGCATGACATGATTTTCCCCCTTTTAGTTCACATGAGAATTTATCAAGCACTTGGAGAACGCAATCTATGCACATGATACTAAACATGTAGGCATCATAACTTCAATTCCAATTTCACACATTCAAGGGTTTAATATGATTTCACATGATACTACATATATATCAATTAACTCCACATGAAACTTATAGTGAAAAATGGATTTAGAACCCCAATTAATCATTATCATCACGAATATAATCAAACCCACCATGGAATTCATGAAATCAATACACTTGAAGTTTAGAAATAGTTTCTTGGACTCCAAGGGTGGAAGGAACACTTGGATGAACACTTCACATACCTTAACAATCAAATTCTGAAATATTGATGGTAAGTTTTTGAGCCTTGAATTGAATTTGAAATCTCCTAGGGTTTGTTCTTGAGAGAAACTTGTGAAAAATAAATAGTTTTTTTCTCTTAGCAAGGTTTAATTTCATGTTTTGGGAATGATAGACGTGGGAAAAGACCCAATTACCCCTGAGCATATGACTTTTTAATGATTGAAAACTGACCTAGTGATTCGCAGACCGACGTGCCGCATTATTGGCATCGACGCAATAGCTAATGCGCCATGTTGATTCTGCATCGATTCAATAGAATTTGCACTGGGAGATGGATAAAAATATTCATCGATGCAATGGGCGACGCGATGCATCAAGATCGCGTCGATCCATTAGTTTGAGCTTTCAAATGTGATCCAAATAAAGTCCAAAAAATTTGAAACTTATCCGAGAACACCCACTAACATTCCTGATCATGATTCAACCTAAAAATCATTACTTTAAGGTCATAAAGGTCGCAAACTAGAGTCGCTAATTTATGAAGGCTAAAATAACACTACGTCTGAAAACTTAGCTAAAATTTCTAAGTCTGAGACCTCTTTTCAAGCTTTAATGGACTGAGTCAAGCTTAGAATTTTGCGGGGTCTTACACCAGACTTTAGGACTTCATGAGAATGAATCCTCTCGAATTCTTTGGGTCAAAGGTAGGTGAGGACCCACAGTTGTATCTTGATGAGGTAAAAAAGATCACCCAAGTTATGTATATTACTGAAGAGTAGAGTGTCGAATTAGCTTCTTATAGGCTGAAGGATATTGCTGTTGATCGGGTTGTTATATAGAAGAAAGGCAGGGGTGAGAATGCAGCTCCCCTGAATTTATAGGTATTTCAGAATGCGTTTCTAGGCAGGTTATTTTCGCGTGAGTTGTGGGAAGATAAGATTGAGGAGTTCATGAACCTGAGACAAGGCTCAATGACAGTGAAAGAGAACTGCCTTATATCAGACACTATATCTAGTATGACTAAGTTTGTTACTGGAGTGTCTAGATTGGTAGTCATGGAATGTAGGACTGCTATGCTTATTGGAGATATAGATCTTGCTAGATTGATGACTCATGCCTAATATATTGAGGAAGAAAAGTTAAAGGGAAGAGATAGAGGAAATAATAAAGCTAGAATTGGGCAGTTTGAGTATGGTCTATCAAGATTTACAGAAGGGAATCGTTCATAGTTTCAAAGTTATCCACCTTTTCCAGCACCATCTTCATCTAGTGCCCCCGTACCCAGAACTAAGCAAGAATAGTGGGGTAGGACTTTGATGTCCAGATCTTAGAATAGTGTGGGTGGAAGGCCTAGCTATCCTACATGTGCTAGATATGGAAAGAATCATCCTGGTGAGTGCTTGTGGGGATAGAAAGGTTGTTTTAGATGTGTTTAGTTGGGCCATGGTATCAAGAAATACCCGTAATATAAGCAAGAAAGCTAAGATATTCATCCCTAGATTCAAGCTACTAGTGCACCATCTCCTGTAGCTCGCCGACCCCTTCTCAGGGTGCATCATCTAATAATGGTGGCGGTCAGCACTAGAATCAATTCTATGCTTTACCATCTTGCCAAGAGCAGGAGAGCTCCCCAAATGTTATTACTGGTATACTTCGTGTCTTTTATTTTGATGTTTATGTGATGTTAGACCTAGGGTTAAATTTCTCTTATGTGACTCCGTTAGTTGCGGTAAATTTTGGGATAGATCTTAAAAAGTTTTCTAAGCCCTTCTCCGTGTCCACTCCACTAGCTGAGTCAGTTGTCGCCAAATAGATCTATAGAAAGTATCCTATTTCAGTCCTTCATAAGATATTATTGGCAGATTTGATAAAATTAGACATGGTTGACTTTGACCTTATTCTTGGTATGGATTGTCTCTATTCCTATTATGCATCTATAGATTATCTCACCCGAGTGGTGAAGTTTTAGTTTCCTGATGAGCCAGTCTTTGAGTGGGAAGGTAATTCAGTGTCTCCTAAAAGTCATTTCATATCTTATCTTAAAGCTAGAAAGTAGATATCAAAAGGGTGTATCTATCATCTAGTTAAAGTTAAAGACGCTAAGTTTGAGGCTCCAAACATTCAGCCAGTCTGGGTAGTAATTGAGTTTTTGGAAATTTTTCCTGAAGAGTTGCCAGGTGTACCTCCCAAAAGGGAAATAGAATTTGAAATAGATTTTCTTTTTGATACTCAGCCCATGTCCATTCCTCCATATCGTATGGCTCCTACCGAGCTTAAAGAGTTGAAAAAGAAACTCAAATACCTCTTAGATAAGGGTTTCATAAGGCCTAGTGTTTCTCCATAAGGCGCTCCTATCCTATTCATGCATAAGAAAGATAATTCTCTATGAATGTGCATTGACAATCGTCAGCTTAATAAAGTCATAATTAAAAATAGATATCCTCTCCCCAAAATTGATGACTTATTTGATCAACTCCAAGGCAAAAGTTATTTTTGCAACATAGACCTTAGATCCGGCTATCATTATCTTAGAGTAAGGAAATATGATATCTCGAAGATAGCTTTCAAAACTCTTTATGATTATTTAGAATTCCTAGTTATGTCTTTTGGGATAACAAATGCCCCAGCAGCCTTCATGGACTTGATGAACCATGTGTTCAGTCAGTACCTAGACATGTTTGTCATAGTCTTTATCGATGATTTCCTTGTCTATTCTTGTAGTGAGGACAATCATGCAGACCATCGTAGAATTGTATTGCAAACTCTTAGAGATCACCCATTGATCGCCAAATTCAACAAATGCGAATTTTAGCTAAAGTCAGTAGCTTTCCTCGGTCATGTTATTTTCGGTGATGGCATTAGAGTTGATCCCCAAAAGACAGAAGCCATGAGAAACTGGCCTAGACCCATTTCTTCATCAGACATCAGAAGTTTCTTGGGTTTAGCGAGCTATTATTGATAGTTTGTTGAGGGGTTTTCATCCATTGCATCTCCCACGACCAGATTGACTCATAAGAAAGTTAAGTTTTAGTGGTCAGATTCTTGTAAGAAGAGTTTTCAGGAGTTGAAGACTTGACTCACTTTAGCACCAATCCTAGCATTACCTGATAGTACAGATGGGTTCAGTGTCTATTGTGATGCCTCTAGAGTTGGTTTGGGTTATGTTTTGATTAAAAGAGGTAAGGTCATAGCCTATGCATGTAGGCAGCTTAAGCCTCATGAAAAGAACTATCCTACTCATAATATTAAGTTAGTTTTTGTTGTGTCTTCTTTGAAAATATGAAGGAACTATATTTATGGAGTGCAGTTGATATGTTTATGGACAACAAAAGTTTGTAGTATGTGTTTATGCAGAAAAAGTTGAATCACTGTCATAGAAGGCGATTAAAATTGTTGAAAGATTATGACATGAGTGTTTTGTATTATCCGGGCAAAGCCAATGTTGTGGAAGGCGCCCTTAGTAGACTGTCTGTGGGCAGTATTGCTCATGTGGAGAGTGATAAGAAAAAGTTAGTTTTGGAAGTTCATCGATTGGCTAGATTGGATGTTCGTTTAGTTGATTTAGCTGAGGGTAGAGTTTGGGTACAGAGTAGTGCAGAATCTTCCTTAATTTCTGAGGTGAAGGATAAATAAAATCAGAACCCCATCCTAGTTAAGCTAAAGGAGTTGGTTAGAGATCAGAAGGAAAGGTTCTCTCTCAAGGGGGAGATAGCTTGTTGACATACCAGAGTAGATTGTATGTGTCATGCATTGATGATTTAAGAAAACAGATTATGGCTGAAACGCATGGTACGTGTTGCTCCATTCACCCTGGTGCTACTAAGATGTAACGAGATTTGTGGGAAAACTATTAGTAGAGTGGTATAAAGAAAGATATTGCAGAGTTTGTAGCTAAGTATTCAGTTTGTCAACATGTTAAGGTAGAGCACCAAAGGCCTGGTGGCACTTTGCAAGAGTTCGGTATTCCCACTTGGAAGTGGAAAGAGGTGAACTTGGATTCTAGGATAGGGTTACCTCGTTCGCGTTGCCATCATGGTTTGATTTGGGTTATTATAGATAGGTTGACCAAATCAGCCTATTTCCTGCCACTTCATATGTCCTACTCAGCTGAAGATTATGCTGAGCCATATATAATAGAGTTGGTAAAAATTCATGGATTTCCTTCGTCTATCATTTCAGATTGAGGTACTCAGTTTACCTCTTACTTTTGAAAAGACTTTCAGAAGGTTCTTGGTAACTAAGTTCACCTTAGTTATACTTTTCATGCTCAGATAGATGGTTAGGCAGAGAGGACCATTCAGACTCTAGAAGATATGTTGAGGGCATGTGTGCTTGACTTCAAGGGTAGTTGGGATGAACATTTGTCATTGATTGAGTTCACCTACAATAACAGTTATCATGCTAGCATTCAGATGGCTCCATTTGAGGCTCTCTATGGGAGGAGATGTAGATCACCGATTGGTTAGTTTGAAGTGGGTGAGGCCACGTTGGTAGGGCCAGATGTGGTGTTAGAAGCTATGGAGAAAGTCCAGTTGATTCAAGAGAGGTTGAAAACAGCTCAGAGTCATCAAAAATTGTATGCAGATATGAGAAGAAAAGATCTAGAGTTTGAAGTTGGTGATTTAGTTTATTTGAAAGTTGGGTGAAGAGATTTGGCAAAAAGGGGAAGCTTAGTCCCCGCTATGTTGGTCCTTACAGGATACCGAGCCGTGTTGGGAAGGTGGCATATGAGCTTGAGATGCCTACAGAGTTGTCCTCCATTCATCCTGTGTTCTATGTGTCCTTGTTAAAGAAGTGGATTTGTGATCTAGCAGTTGTATTACCCTTTGAAAGCACAAATATTCATGATAGACTTTTTTATGACGAGATTCTAGTTGAGATCCTTGATCGCTAGATTCATAGACTAAGGAACAAAGAAATTTCCTTGGTCAAAGTTCTCTGGCAGAACCAATTCGTTGAGGGAGCCACTTGGGAAGCGAAGGCAGACATGCGAACCAAGTACCCTCATCTTTTCGCTGCAGATTCAGTTCAAGGTAACAAGTTTCCCCAGATCATTTCTTTTTTCATTCCAATTTTCAATTTTATATAGCCATGTTCTTGATAAGTTTTACACTTGCAAATTAGTTTAGTCATGCTTTCAGTTGTGCATGCCAGATATAGCCTCAATTTTTCAGCATCTTAGCTTCATTAGTCTCATTCAAGGACGAATGTTCCCAAGGGGGAGATATTATAATACCCTAAATATTTCTAGCTTATTCCAGCCCTTAGTATGTACTTGAAACACTTAGAACCTGAGACTAAAGAGAAGAGCTGAGGGACTTGGTCATTTTGACTCCTTTTAAACTTCAAAAATTTTTAAGTTGACCTTCCGGGCTCCGAGACAATGATTTTTGAGTTAAATTATACTCAGGGGTGAAAATAGCATGTCTCGAGTAAGTTTCAGAATTTTTGGATGAGGTTGCACAATGTTTGGATTTTCATTCCAGCAAGCTACCGCGATTCCACCACGTTGCGGTGGAAATAGCGATAGAAGCCTCATTGCATCGTGGTGAAGGCCAATTCAGCAGTTATTAATTTCCAGAGGGTCACCGTATTGCACCACAAACAGCAATTATCATAATCCAGTGAGTCACCGCAATTCCAACGCATTGCGGTGGGTATCGTGATAACCCACTCATCACATCATGGTGAAGCCTCAATCGTCAACCCAGTTACAAATTTTAAATCCCAAGGGCAGTTTAGTCTTTTGCCCACATCCCTAAATCGTGAAAACAAATGATTAAGTGTATTATTGAGCAAAATATGCTCATTTTTCATCAAATCCTTCTCAAAGAAAACCCTAGGCTTCAATATTCAACTTCAAGAATCCCCTAAATTCCACCATTCTTTTTCCAAGATAGTTCAAAATTCAAGGTTTCCAATTCAAGTTATTCAAGAAATAATCTTCAAAAGCACCAATAGGAACTCAAAGTTCAAGCTTCTTTATCTATTAATCAATTAAGATATGTGGGGTTTTGAACAAGGATAAATCTTTCATCCTTGCGCCCAAAACTAGTTTTAATTAAAAATTCACATGAATTTCAATTTAGGGTTCAAACCTATTTATTGTTAATTGAAGATTTTAAGATTTCAACTGATTTGGATATTGAATTGCTTGTCTACTTTCTTAAATTCATGCGTGTGACTATACTTTCCAGATTTTGAGTTGAATTATCAATATTTTCATTATCACACAGAAACTTTATGATGATTTGACCTGAAATTGATGCATGAGTTATCAAGCCTTAGTTGATTATTGCTATTTCAAGAATGATTATGCTTTTAAGCATCCCATTATATGTTCATAGACAACTTTGAATTAAAATTTGATCTTTTGATCTTTAGTTAAGACATGGAATCCACTTTACAACTTAAATTCAGTTTTGAATGAACAGATGCACAGTTAGCTTTCAGTATGAAATATTATGACTTTTAAAAGTGAATTTCCTACAGAATGAGAATATAGATTAAAGGGAGTAGTATTTAGCACCTAGCAGGAAGTGTGGGTTTATCTCATTCTACTTTCCTAGAACTACGAGCCAACGTAGGTACAGATTTAGTATTCCCATTTCTATATGGATGACAGTTAAAGATGTGATCACTTAGCTTAGGTTATACTCCTTGGCAAGAGTATGACACCTCTCCCTAATGTGAGGTTTTTTCCTTAAGGGAACAAGACGTTGGACTCCATGACAGCTCACATGGCTTATGTTGATTAGAAGAACCTCTCTAATAGAAAGATTTTACTAGAATTTCCTACAGTCTAACAGAAAAGGATGACAAATAACAGTTCAATTCTTAGACTTGAAATGTGATGGCTTACTATTTTTATACAGTATGTTTTATGGTTCATGATCTATGATTTTTAGCTTTCAGTTATTCAAGCCATGTGAGTCATTACATACAACATGCATATTCTATGACTTTTGATAAGATTGAGATATTACTTTTACTTATGCATTCACCCCTACATGCTCAGTATATCCTAAAAGTACTGATCCATAAATATGTCTATGTGCTACGTTGTTTAACAATGTAGGTTCAGGTGCTCAGTCTCAGCAGCGTAAGTGATTTTGGGTATCTCTATCTACATTCCAACAGCTAGTGAGTCCTCATGGTTTGAGGGCTCATTTATCCAGATTTTCAGATTTTATAGTATTTGATTAGTTGCTTTCAGTTTAGTCCGAGTCAATTGGGGGTTTGTCCCAATGGCTTTTAGTAGTAGTTGTTTAGACAGTATATTTAGTTTATTTCAGAATAGTTTTGACTATAATCCAGTATTATTACTTGATTAGTTTATCTTAAAATGAGTTCCAGAACTAGTAGCAGGCTTACAAAGTTAGCTTAAGGCTACACGTAGTCTTGAGCATCATGTGACATCTTGAGACCCATTTTTGGGGCATTACACTACCCAGCATGATTATGTATATGTATGTACACTATGTGCATGTGGATTTTACTGTGGTTTTGACTAGGAATTATTTTATCCTTATACCTGAATTACATGCTAGCGCTCAATCCGCTAACTATCTTCGGTCGTTGTATCCCCATGCAATGTAGGAACTGAAAATACTTTTGCTTTTTCTGTGCAAAGATAGGTGATCGCTGGATATGCTCGTGGGTCAGCTTGAAGTGGTGAGCTTCTATATTTCAGAAGACTTCATTTCATGTTTAGGTTTCCTGTTGTCATAGACTACTTCCTTGGTTTTGATTTTGGCTATATTTGGGGGTTTGTCTCGATGTAGATGGTCATTGGTTATTAGAAGACTTTGTGAATTACTGTGGACTGGGTATTGGTCATTGACATATTTTAGATTTCTTTGAGCTAAGATTTATTCTATCTTGTTATATGTTCGAAATTCATCCACTGGTAATGTATATTGTTCTGTTTGACTAGGCAAAGGGAGTAGTCTCCTGTCCATGCCGAACTTGAAATACCCGTCACTTCCAGGCCCTGGTTCGGTTCATGATTTCCATGATGTACATGACATGAAAAGTAATGAATTAACAAAGAGATCTGGTCTATGATCAAGATTGAGAAACTCTTTGATATTGAGGCTTGTAACATGTTCTTCTGAATTGAGGAATATACAGTATTTGTATATGTTTCATTTGCATTCATCTTATTATTTTAATCATGCATTCTTACACATTCTTATGGGTAAGGAAAATGACATTATAAAAATGATATTTTTAGTGAAAATAATGATTTCAATTCAAGTTTGAGTTTGATTTAATTTGAATTGTTGGAAGTTCAAATTCAAATTTGGGCAAATTATATTTATTTTAATCCCGATTTGAGTCAGGACAGATGATACATATTTTAATTCTTATTCAAGTCCAAACATATTATACAGTGATGGAATTCTTAGTTTGAATTTTGGACAGGAAGTTCCAAAGTGAACCATGAGATGTATGAATATGCTTGAACACGAAAATAAGTAAAATCAGATGCAATATGTCATGTCCATGTCATAATCATTTTATGAATATCGACTATGAGTCTCGCTATTAAATCAAAAATCCAAGTCCCATATCACCAAAATAGTATAAATTTGATACCAAGTGTCACAATAATCAATACAAGCCCTTACCCCTTACATGGGCATTACAATAATCAACACAAGCCACCACACGAATTTTAAAATAATAAGATAATTTATTTTGCACTCAGATTCACAAATTCATCCAACTCATATTATGTTTACATGACAAGCCCCCACCAAACAAAGTCTGAAGAAAGTTAAGTCATACCACACCTCAAAGTCGAAGAAACATACCATAAACTACCACCAAAATAGATATTTTTCACAACAGTCCCAAATCACTTTAATCTATCATGAACAAGTTCTACATATGAGTATGAGTTAAGCGATACCTATATTGCTATATTTCTAGTCTGGATAAAAAAAACTCAACTCAAAAGTCAACCCGTAATTCTAAAGCGACAAACTAAGATTTTATTTTTAAAAATTATACTACCCATAATGTAAGGAGTTTAAAATGAAATTTTATTTAAAATGGAGTTAAAATCAATCTTGAAATCATAAATTTATCATTCATTAACTTTGTTATGAAAATCCCAAATTTTCATGTTAAAAAAAAATAAAAATGAGAAAACTATTGATGAATCAGTAATTTTTTTAGTCAAAATCAATTTATCCACACTACAAAGACCTTGAATTTGAAAAATCAATGAAAATTCATTACAAATTAACCCTTAAATCAAAATTTTTTGATTTCTTAATTTTAGGATTTCCAATCTCAAATTTATGAATCAAAATCATGAAAATGAAATGGATATTTTAGGAAAATAAGTAAAACGAAGGTGGAAATACTTATCCAATCTAGACAATAACAACAACATGCCCAGTGTATTGCCACAAAATGGGATCTGAGGAGGGTAAAGTATACGTAGTTCACACCACTACCTCAAATAAAGTAAAGAGGTTGTTTTTTATAGACCCTCGGCTTAGGACATGTAACGGTATACCAAACATATAATATCAAAGGACACAAAACAAATGGGATAACACATTACTAGATAATAAAGGAAATAAGACACCCACAAAGTACTACTATAAACTATCTATCCAAAATCTTAGGCATCACTGAAACACCTTGAACAAAAACCCTAGACAAAGATACAAACGAAGCAATATTCCCTACTATAATGGCTGAACTCCTACTCAC
Organism: Capsicum annuum; assembly: GCF_002878395.1. Taxonomy (NCBI): domain Eukaryota; kingdom Viridiplantae; phylum Streptophyta; class Magnoliopsida; order Solanales; family Solanaceae; genus Capsicum; species Capsicum annuum. The sequence continues at coordinate 173,333,706 of NC_061122.1, forward strand.
TAACCCTCTACCCTAATTTGAGTCCTCCACACCTTTCTATTGAGGGTCATGTCCTTGTAAGCTATAACTACTCCATATCCTGCCTAATCACCTCCCTCCATATAAATATATAAAGGAGAAACATGACCTTACTGATGTGGCATGCCTAAAAATCAAGGAATATCGTTTATCTTTTTTTTTTTTTAACCTTTGTTCCCCTATCTTTTCCTTATTTTCTAATTTAAAGGTTAATAATATTCTGCCCTATTTATTGACTATCATTAATGTTGTATCCAAGTGCACACGCAAGTGTACGTGGTTTCACCAAGTAATATAATGGCCATTTATAAGCCAAATATCGATCTCTCAGAGACTTGTGTTGACAACTCTCCTATTATAGTTCACTATTATGATTAACAAAGTGATATAGTAATTGAAAGAGTTTGAAAGTTAAAACTAAAATTAAACTTAACAATGCGGTAAATTAAAGGTATTGGACAATCAATGGGGAGAAACCTAGGGTTAAGGCTCTGCGAAAAATCATACTATGCTATTGAACTTCGTTGTTTAGGTTACTTATCTTGGTTGTTGATTCACGGGGTTGATAGTATGATTATAGTCTTCCAAGCCTCTAATCAACTATCTAACATAGACCCACAACTACATCGTTGAGTGGGGATGTGAGAACTAAGTTAAATGCATTTATATTTTATCTAATAAGTGAACCAAATAGGGAATGGAGGTATATTCCTATCCTAAATGCAAATTATAACTTCATTTTATAGAATATTATAATCCTATTCTATTCGCCCCCAAGTAGTATCCTCTTAATCCATCTTCTGATCTCACAAAGTGACTATGGATGTATTCTAAGGGTAGCTAATCCTTAAAATATTGATAAAAAGGATAAATAAACAATGAATATTGATAAATAATCATAATCAAGTTAATTCATAATAAGAGTAATCATGTTCTTGGCCTTAACCCCAGAAAAGGGTGTTTAGCTGCTCATGGACATAACCGTAATCTCAATGATATAATACATATTAAAATTTATAAACAAACCAAATTAATGGAATAAAAACCCCAATATAAGTGTTATCCATTCTCCCTCAAAGTTTCAAGGTCTTCCAAGGTGTGTAGCATAATGTTTAAGGGTCCTATTTATAGGACACAAGCTGCCGATTTGAACTAGGGTCTGTGCCACACCTATCATGGTGCCTAGGGTCTGTAGCATGAAAAAATCATGGTTACACACTGTAATTGGTCATTTTATATGTCCCAAATTGAATGATACCGACCCCAAAGAAGTGTCTAATATCCGTGGTAGGCCAATGACTCCAAAACATAGGTTTTTGGTCAAATCTTGTCCTATGTGTTTGTCCATCCATTCCAAGCTTTGTGGTGATGTTTTTACTTGACTTAAAGATTGTGTATCATTCATATATCATTATTATCAACTCACCAACCATAATATATCATCAAAAACCACGTATTAGAGCTCAAAACTACATAAAATCCAAGACGATGAACTAGAAACTTAAGCTAAAAATGCTAGTTTTGTCCTTTTGATCTTTAACTTAGTTTTGACTCTTGGATTGTTTCAACTAAATGTTAAACACTATAAACATGTTATTCCAGACATAATTACATAATAATACCCTTAGTAACTCATTATAGATACTAGAATCCATCTACATCTACTAGAACAACACATAGCTTAAGCTAGTAACACTAGTTTTCTCGTCTAAACTCTAAGTGACCAAATTGATTCAAAATTTGTTTGAAACACACCTTAAACGTTATAATAAATTAGTTTAACAATTACATTCTCAATTATATCATTAACCTCTCATTAAGAACACAATAAGTCCTAAAAATAAGGCTAAGCAAGCATAGATAATGACACTTAGGTGCATAAATCCACCTAAGATCGCCCCCCCCCCCCCCCACACTCTTAAAGCCTTGTTCGGCCTCGAACAACTCTTTACTCTAAGAATCATAATAAGGGAAGACTCCACACTTATACAATAAGGAAGACATTTAAGCTAGCACTACAATGGCTACACTGAATGTAAGTTTTTGCACTACCCATGTTACATACACAAGTGAAAGCTCAAAAATACTACTTTAAAACATCCTAGCCTCAAGAATAGACACACCAAGTTGACAAACTCATGCATATTGCTTAATAGAAGAGATCACACAAATCACCAAACTATCATCAAACATTTGCCCCCACAACAAGAAATTTACCCATAATCTTTCACATAAATTTAATTTATTAAAAATTGGTTTAAGAATCAAATTACGCTCACTCTCACAAAGAATAACAGGTTACGTAAGATGAACCCTAAGATTGCCCTAAGTGTAGTACTCCACTAATCTCAGAATGTTAAGACTTAGGATTAAATAGGTCTTTAAGGGTTGTAATGTAGGCTAAGGACCGGGTAGGAACTATTCTGGCCATTAATAGTGACTATCTTCCCTAAACGCTTTAATACATCACATGAACATTGAGATTTTTCTATTAACAACCAATTTCCACCATTTCTATCTACCTATATCTTTTGTTTTGTTCTATTTCATTAAGCTAATTCACATACAATATGGTGGGAGTGTTATCTCCGCACACATTATTCAATTTTGAAAAATCTTCATTCTTTTCATAACCCAACTTCCAACCAGTACACATATCAATTTTCAACCCAATAGTTATTTCTTGGGGGCTTCACTTTCACCTTTTCTCCTCTTATTTTTCAAATTCCTTAACTTCTTTAAGTTTTCACTAAAGCGCTTAGGATCTTTGGATCAAATTAAGGTAATCAAAGAAGGGGATACAGGCTACATATGAGGCTACCAAAGAAAATAAGCTAAAGGCTCAATGGGGTTAACGAGGAGTAGGTAAAAGAGAGGGAGTGATATATGTCTATCAAACAAATGCTTATATCATCTCCTAAACCCACACTCTTTATTATGATTTGCACACACACCAGACAAGTTCTAGCATTAAATGAAATAAGGAATATACAACAACCTTACAGCACATATGGCACATCTCAAATCAAGTAGGATTATTATAGACTCCTAACCAAACAATAGCATGAATGCAACATTAAGCCAACAACGTACAAGAGTCATAAACTAGAGCCTAGGAGTCTCAAAAGTAATGATCCATAAAATAAACATGCTCTTTACATTTAAAACCACTCGCATCATGTAATCACGCATAGCAACGATAAGAACATCCCACTTATCCTACACAAAAATTTTAAATTTACTCCTAAAAAGAAAAAGGATATTGGGTTCAAGGGGCACCCCCATGAAAAAAAATCGAAAAGAATAGGCACGGGGTGAGTGAAGTGTGCACCTATTAAACCGAAAAACCAAAAGCTAAAAGTGAAAATCATTTTATATTTTTTTCAAATTTACCCAAAAACTAAGAAAACAACTAAGACTCAAGACCCTACAAAACATCACTTCACCCAAAACAATGGGAATTTCCCAACCCTACACTTAAATATCTACTTTGTCCACAAAGTATACTTAAAAGTAGAGATAAAAATACTTTCTAAGGCCTCTAGGACTAGCTAACAGCATATTTTATCATTAAGAGGGTTCGGGTACCCCACACTCACTCTTTGCCATGCTCTTTAGCTCAAGTTTTTGGTACTCAAACTTTCCATCAACCTGTGACTCAAAAAATAAATAACTACGTGAAGTAAAAACTACATATACTGAAATAAACCTACCTTACCATGGGTTGCCTCCCAAGAAGCTCCTGATTTAGTATTGCGGTACGACCCATATCAAATTTTTCCTCTACCTTGAGGATATCAATTTCACCCCAACCTCATATCTATCTTTTTGCTTTGCTCATATGGCGGTGGTACAAAGATGAAGGAACTGAGTAATGGATGGAACATGGTAAACCACTCAGACTTAAAGTGAAGCATGTTTTTGTGTTACTTATCTGGTCCAAAATTAAGAATATAGGATTTTTGTTCCTCATATTCACACTCTTCCACTATTTTAGATGACTCCAAAGACATGTCATCATCTAAACATAATGTATAAAGGTTCTTTGAATGAAACCCAACCAATCCTACTTTCAATTTTACACCATCCACAACACATTCACTCTTATTCACCTTCTCAAGGTTAGTCTCAAGAAAAAAATGACAGTTAAATGGCTGAAATTTTTGTGTCTACTCCATAGATTGGTTAGTATCCACCTCATCTAGTGAAGGTCCCAACTACTCGCTTCCCTAAAATTTGGACAAAAAGCCTCTTGGTGGGGTCCTCTACAAAAATAACAAGAATCATCATACTCAACCACCATTTATCCTAGGCTGACATATCAGGAAGTGTGAAATAAAAGTAAAAGAAAATAAAAATAAAAAAAATACTAAACTATGTAAAACTCAATATAACTAAATTAAGAATAATATAGTTGTCTATTTACAAGTCCCCAGCAATGGCACCAAAAACTTATTGCGTCCAAGCGCACATGCAAGTTTACGTGGTCTCACCAAGTAATATAGTGGCCTTTTACAATCCATGTATCGATCCCTTTGAGAATTTTGTTAAAAACGATCTAATTCTAGTTCACTATTACGATTAACCAAGTGCCATTGTAATCGAAAGAGTTTAAAAGCTAAAACTAAAAATAAACTTAACAATGTAGTAAATTAAAGGTCTTGGATAATCAATAGGGGAAAACCCTGGGTTAAGGCTCTACGAACAATCATACTATTCTATTGAACTTCATTGTTTAGGTTACTTATCTTGGTTGTTGATTCATGGGGGTTGATATTATAATTATAGTCTTTCGAGCCTCTAATCACCTATCTAACTTAGACCCACAACTACATCATTGAGCGGGGATATGAGCACTAAGTTAAATGCATTCATGTTTCATCCTGTAAGTGAACCAAATAGGACACATACGTATATTCATACCCTAAATGCAAATTATTACTACATTCTGTAGAAGATTATAATCCTATTCTATTCACCCCAACGTACTATCCTCTTGTTCCTTCTTCCGGGCTCACAAAGTGACTATGGATGTATTCTAAGGGTATATAATCCTTAAAATATTGATAAAAAGTATAAATAAACAACCAATATTGATAAATAATCAAAACCAAGTCAATTCACAATAATAGTAATCATGTTCTTAGCCTTAACCCCGAAAAAGGGTGTTTAGCCGCTCATGGACATAACCATAATATCTTTGATATAATACATGTTAAAATCCAACAAAAAATCAATGTAATGGAATAAAAACCCTAATTTAAGGGCTATACATACTCCCTCAAAGTTTCAAGGTCTTCCAAGGTGTGTAGTATAATGTAAGGGTCCTATTTATAGGAGGACACAAACTTCTGATTTTAACCAGGGTCCGTGTCACACCCCTTATTGCGGTGCCTAGGGTATGTGGCACGCCAAAATAGTGGTGACACACTATAATTGGTCATTTAGGATGTCACCAAGGTAATTTAATGGACCACAATGCGGTGGCTAAGGTCCGTGGCACGCCAATGACTCCAAAACGCCTGTTTTTGGTCAAATCTTATCTCATGTGTTTGTCCATCTATTCCAAGATTTGTGGTGATATTTTTACTTGAATTAAAGATTTTTTATCACGCAGATATCATTATTATCAACTCAAAAAGAATACTATAGCATCAAACACCACATATTAGAGCTCAAAATGACATAAAATCCAAGACGATGAACTAGAAACTTAAGCTAAGAATGCTAGTTTTGTCCTTTTGATCTTTAACTTAGTCTTGACTCTTGGCTTGTTTCAAGTGAACCATAAACACTACAAAAAATTTATTCCATACATAATTACACAATCAAACCCTTAGGAACTCATTACACACACTAGAATCCATCGAGATCAACTAGAACAACACATAGCTCAAGCTAATAACACTAGTTTTCTCGTCTAAACTCTAAGTGACCAAATTGATTCTACACTTGTTTGAAACACACCTTAAATATTATAATAAATTAGTTTAACACTTAGATGCTCAATTATATCATTAACCACTCTAGCAGATTCTATTTTAGCCCATTTTTATTTTAAGTCTGTTTTAGTTTATACTGTTTTTGTGCTGAAAGAATAAATTTTTGATTGTTTTGGTTGAATACAGGATCTGAGTTTGGCTTATTTTTGTGTTCTTTTTGTTTGGATTTTGTTAATTTTACTCATTTGGGATTCTTAAATTAGTTAAAATCGTAATAGTCTGTAACAGGTTCTTGAATAAATTTTGATTACAGGCTCTGGGTTGGCTTATGTTTTTGTTGTGACCTCTTATTTTACTCATTTGGGGTTTTTTGAATTACTTGAAATTATAGTATAGTGTAGCAGGTTCTAATTAGTCTATTTTATTCTAAGGGTGTGTTTGGTATGAAGGAAAATATTTTTGTTTTCTCATGTTTAGTTGGCTTATATGTTTTGGAAAATGTTTTTCAAACCAACTTATTTTCCTTAAATCTAAGAAAAATGACTTCTCTTCAAAAAGTAAGGAAAATATTTTCCAAAACTCTCTTTCAACCTCACTTTAAATTTGAAATGTTCATACAATTCTCAAAATCATCTATCCCTCTTCCCCCGCCCCCAATACCCTATCAACCCGACACCACCCTTACCCCACCCTACCTTTACCTCTACCCACACCCCTAAAATTATTATTTTAAAAAGTATTTCAAAAATTTTTCTTAGTCCATCCCCTATCCCCACCCCACTCACCCCTACCCCTACCAGCCCCCTTCCAAAAACAATATCTATATTTTATTAAAAAATTCAAACTTTTCTCTTACCCCACATCCTTACCCTTCCTCCCCACTCCCCTTACCAGCCCCTTCTCCCATCCCTTCCCTCCCCACCCCCCACCCTTAAAAAAAATTAAATTTTTTAAATTTATTTTTAAAAAATTTCAATTTCTTTCTTCTCCCTTCCCCCTCACTCCCCTACCCTGACCCCCTCACTCTCCTAACCTAACCCCCAGCTCCTACTAACCCCCTCCCTCTCAATTTTTTTAATTTTTTTTAACAAAAAAATTCAAAATTTTTTCTTACCCCAGCCCTACTACCTATTCTGACACCCCCACCCACTGGCCAACCAACCCCCTTCCCAAAAAAAGGATTTAATTTTTTAAATTTATTTTAAAAAAAAGATTCTAAAATGTATTTTTACACTTTAGTTAAACACTAAAATGTATTTTTTGAAAATTATTTTTTCATTCACCAACCAAATACTAAAAAATATTTTTCATCCACCAACCAAATATAAGAAAACAAGTAAGAAATCAACTTGTTTTTCAGGAAAATATTTTCCATAGAAAATATTTTCCTTCATACCAAACACACCCTAAGTCTGTTTTACCTTATACTAGTACTATACTGAAGAATAAATTTTGCTTAAAGGATCTAGGTTGGCTTTATTTTTTGTGTTTTTGTTGTGGATTTTTGTTTATTTTACTCATTTGGGGTTGTTCAGTTAGTTAAAATCATAGTATACTATAATTGTTCTGAAAAATAATTTTTTGATTCTTTTGGTTGAATACAAGATCGGGGTTTGACTTATTTTGTGTTTTTGTTAATGGAAAAAGTCATCATTTTCACCTTAAACTATTTTCAAAAAGTTAAAGGCACATCTAAACTATTGAAGTGACTTAATACACACTCATACTATTTAGAAGTGAATTTATTTACCCCTCATAACTGATCTAGCAAAGAAAGTGATATCCACATTCCTACACGCGCGTGAAAATCCAAAAAAATATTAACAATTTATTAAAACGTCCACATGTCATCATTCAATTGGATTTTAACAACTAATTATATTCAATTACTTTTCTTTTTAATATTTATATAGTTTTTATTTTCTTTCTTTATTTTTTTTATGTGTTTTCCTCTTTTTTTTTTTTCTCTTGAGAAAATACCTAATTACCTCCTTAAACTATAACAAAAAAGGTTATGACACACCTCAACTTAAGGGAGGTACTATTACCCCTGAACTAATTAAAAGTGTAATTTTGACATTCTTAGTGCCTACGTGACACACACGTGTGTCTAAGTGAACACTTCAGTGTGTTGTGCCATGTATGTGCCACGTAGGCACTAAGGGTGTCAAAATTACACTTTTAGTTAATTCAGGGGATAGTAGGACCCCCTTTAAGTTGAGGTGTGTCATAGTCTTTTTGAGTATAGTTCAGGGGGGTAATTGGATATTATCTCTTTTCTATTCATCTTTGTCTTCTTTATATTTTCTCCTCTTTTTCTTGACTTCATCTTTAATTCCATAGCTCAATTTCTTCTCTAACCTCCATGAATTTGTCGTTGAGTTTACATATATACTTATCCTTTTAACTTTTTTTTTTCCTTTTTTTCGACATTTTGTTGTAAGTAGTTGAAAATCAAATTGAATTATGGTTGTTTGAATTTTTCAAAATTGAGTTATGGGTATCTTGAATTTCACGAGTTGAGTTTTCAATTTCTTGTATTTTACTGAATTGCGTAGTGGATTTTTAAAATTTTTCAAATTGAGTTATGAATTTATCGAATTTTACAAAGTTGAATTGGGGGTTTCTTGTATTTACGAATTGGATTGTGAATTACTTGAATTTTACTTAACTAGGTTGTGGGTTTTTTGAATTTCAAGAATTTTGTGTTTGCATTTTATGAATGGGGTTATGATTTGCTCGAATTTTATCGAATTGGATTTGGGTTTATCGAATTTTACAAAATAGCGGAAGATTGTGAAACATTGAAAAAATTAAAGTTATTTTGCTTGTTTGATTCGGGTTGCTTTGATCCGATCAAATTCATTTTTATCAATAAATGGGCTTTGCCCAAATTTAAACTAAAAACAAAGATTGAAGTTGGTAATTGAAGAAGAAACAGTAGGCTAAAGCTAGTGCAGATACTGAAAAAATTGATGAAGTTGACTTCCACTTCCAATGGTAACTTCAATCGGACTTTTTTTAGATTTTTGAGCTAGTTATTTTCCTGTTATTTTCTTTCTCCTTTTCTCGTTTCTCAAATTCTTGATAACCACGACAATCATATTTTTCCGGCAATATGGCTTCCCAAAAAACAAACATGTATCTCAATATTGTATATGAGATAATTTTTATCTAGAAAAAAAAAAGAGATTAATCTTAAAAAAAAAGAAAAAAAAGTGAAAAAAATATGTTATTGACATGTGTCAGTGCGTGTACACACATTTAAGACAAAATTTGATTATGACGTTTGAAAGGGTAAATAAATTCACTTTTAAATAGTATAGATGTCTATTAGGTCACTTCAATTGTTTATGTATATCTTCAACTTTTTTAGTATAATTAAGGATGAAAATGGTGACTTTACTCATTTGGGGATTCTTGAATTAGTTGAAATTGTAGCGTGATTTTTGTGCTTAATACTTTATACTTTATTTTAAATCTAAAACATATTTTAATCTCTGTTTCCATAACAGATGACAATCTGAGGTTACCATTAAAGATGGTAGTGATTTAACAACAACAACAATTTCAGACCAAGTTGCAGAACAATCTCTCACAGCAATAGAAATCTGAGATACAATACGTCAAGGTAAACTACTCTAAACACTCATTGATAGAAACTCTTAGGGGTAGTTAGGTTGGAACAAATTATTTTGAGATAATTAATTTTGAGATTAGCTATCTCCGAATTAATTATCTCATCATGTATATAAGATAACTTATTCCATCAATATGGTATAAATGTTATGATAAATAATCTCTTACTAACTAATAACTAAATAATCTTTCATTTTATCTCAAGATTATTTATTTCTATACCTCACATCAAACGACACCTTAGTTGTTGTTTCCAAAATATGAACACTTTGGAACTTGCAGAAACCATTTTCGCCTCTCGCCCACATAATACTGATGGGGAAGACATTCACTATCCAACTGGAGAGACTATTCGCGAAAATCGGGATACGCTTCAAGCAAATATGTACACCGTGTCTTCCACTGACAAAGACAACACAAGCAATCAGCCATCACAGCTCCCCGCCGCCAGCACTGCGGAAACCAGCAAATGATAACTTAAACACACTATCACAAAGGAAGAGTGAGAGGTATTCTCTACATTGGTCTCCCATCTATTTTAGATATTTATCTTGTCTATTTTGCTCATCAGTTGTTATAAAGTTTTCCGGAACTTTTATGAAGAATAATGTGTTCAACTAATAACATTTATTATGCTGCACTAGAGTGGAAATTTGTGACAAACTATTATTTTTTGATTTTATTGTCAATGAATATGTACTACCATTCTGGGACATGATTGGCGCCACTCTTTTGCTTACTCAGACTGCTATAGATGTTGCCGACATACGAATTTGCAGACTACTTTTTGTGGATCATCAAGTCAAATGAGTTGGCAGCCACCTAATTTTCCATGCATTTGAGACATCACCTTTGCAGCTTTACGAAGTTAGTTTTTCATAGAGAAAGCAGATAATTTGGATGTATCATATATAACTATATGGGTATGAACCGATTCAGAAGATAAGACAATTACTCTAATCGATAATGATATATGGAGCAGCAATAGTACAGTCATATGGATTACGAGGAGATTACACAGGTTTGAACATATCACGCTTCCAGCAAAGCTATATAATAGTTGAATAATGTGAAGAATATATCTTTACATGCTCTTCAAATGGTTGGATCGAATTGAAATAGTACTTGGATACCCCGACAAACAATGAATAGTGAATCAATCTTTCCATTTATTGCATCTATAATCTGGTCATAGGGAAGCTGATTCGACACCTCTCTTAGGTCAGGATCTCCATTATTTATTTCATGATTGCTACTTATTAGTACTAAATTTTATATCTAGCTCCAATTATTTTAATGGAATGTCTTACTTTGAACTTGTAGATTATTTTTACATCACAGAATTACCTATATTGTTGCTACAACTCTATGATGTTTCTATCTAACTGAACTTCAATCTCCTATAATTTCATCTATGTTTTATATATTGAGATAAAATATTTGTCACAGTCATCTGTCGTAAGTATGTAAGCTAGGGCAAATGAGTTGTTAAATTGAAAATGCCAAGGCTTTATGGAGCGTGGATTTCAACATTTGGAGCCTCAATTACACTTTTTCTATTTATGGACTGAATGTAGCTCTACGTGAAAACAAACATATACAGACAGATTTGGAGTCGAGTGATGCATCCAGAATGGGCACATCAACTTGATACTGGAGGTGGTTCTACGGTGATTATTAACATGCTAAGTGACCAAAAGCACTCCTACTTCAAAATGAGAGTTATCCTTCAAAGTACTTCCAGATGCTAGGACAGGCTGATGTGGATGCCCAATATTATTTCAGGTAAGCAAACCAAGTAGATGATGGTTTAGGAATCTATGCAACTGATTTAGAACAAGCTAATATGTGTCATTCTCCAGCAAACCGAAAGTACAAGGATTACTTTAATTTTACGAGTCCTATTATATTATCTAAAATTGGATTATGATCGTTGCAGGTGGCTTTTGGGGATGACTGTTTTGATCTTGAAGCTTGGAGGAAGACTAACATCACTTCAACTTCCCATCACTGTCTTAAACTTGTAAGTGCCTTCTAGAATTAGTTAATCAAAATTATAAACTGCCTTGTTATTAGTTCTCAACTAAATTGCTCACTCTCCAAAAATGTTACCACACCCGTAACAAATCCTTCAAAAATACACTATTTTTGGAGGTCTGACACGCACCCCTCGACATTTGAAGAGTCCGAGCAACATAGGTTCTCGATGCCTATTGGTTACAAAGGCCTCGTCAACATTAAGGAAGCTAGTGCGTTATGCACTTATGCCTACCTGTTGCTGCTGCTGCAAAATGTTTTGAGTTGAGTTTGTTGATCATCATGTGAAATTACACGACTGCTAGCTTAAATCTCTTCAGAAAGACTTTTTATGCTATTAGAAACTATTATCAATAAGGTGTAAGCTTTTCTTCTTGAACAAAAGAGGAACAATCAATCTAATCAAATACAGTGGTTTTGTTCTTCTTATTTTGCTTAAGCAGCTGTCCTAACAATATGGTTTTCAGGATGTCCTGACATTGACCTCTCTTTATTCGATCTTAGAGAACCTGAATTCTGGTTTTGAATTGTAGAATCATGGAGCATTCCACCTTCTCTAATTGCATTTGAGGGTTATGTGCACTGGATTGATCCTTCATGGCACATTGCTGGTTTAGATTATTGATCCGTTATTAATGTTGCAGAATCTATATTGGAAGATGGAGCAGTTGTACATTTCAGTGAACCAACCAAGCCATGGCTTGAGAAAACGAAGACAAAATGCAGCACTATGTACATAGTATAGAATGTAAAGATGCAATGTAAATAATGCATGTACCACTGTAAACAAACAATGCCAACCATATAATATATATGTAGAAATAGCATGTGTATATCTATAATCTATATCTATAATCTATAATCTATATCTATAATATATTAAAAATGTGAAGGGCCTTACAAATATCGTTTGAACTTTTTGTCCTTCATTAAAAGTTTTTGCTTTAGAAAAAATGGTCTTTTCATTATTTTCTCCTAATATTGAAGAGTTGAAAATTAATTAAATATATTTATGGTAAAACATTTCCTTATTAAGTCATCAGAATTAATGATAATCAATATTTTTTTTCATTAGTTTAAGAATTCTAAAACAACTAAATTTGATTTTAATAAGATTTAAAAAGTCTATAAATCTACATCTACAATATATTAAATCCATTAACCACTTGAAAATTCTGGTGGTAAAATATATGTGCTTACAATAAAATATATATTTTGAACTTTTTACACCTCATTAAAAACCTTTGTAATAGATAAAATCATATAATTTTAAAAAATCAAAATTGCACGTGCAAGACATTTGCGGCTAAACTAGTATATCTATGTGTGTGTGTGTTTTTGTATGCATTAAGCTTGCAAAAATCCTTCAACGTTGGGCTCGTACTTGCACGGGCCTTTTCTACCTATCATATTATCCTCTCCGTTTAAAAAAGAATGACCTCTTTTCTTTTTTTGTTAATACTTTAATTTCAACTTTTCACATGACATGTTTAGGATCATAAGATTAAAGGTCATTTTAGTACATTTGATACAACTTTAATTTAAGGTTACAAGATTCAAAAGTCTTTTATTTTCTTAAACTTTGTGTCAAGTCAAAGTAGGTCATTCTTTTATAAACGGGGAAAATATATTTTATATTTATATATTATATAGAAGAGTGAGCACGTGGGACGACCAAGAGCATTTTTGTCATTTCATAAAAGAAGAGTGCATTGTTCGTTTATTTTGTAAGACCCAAAGTTTGTACATTATTATTTAATGAAAAAAATCAAACCTCTTTTTATAAATGTCGATCTTATCTCAAAGTTGTATAATATCTTAGCGGGTTCCACAATTTCATTCACAACTTTCTATATTTTATGTCAGTTCTAATGCACAGTGCTCATTTCTATTTCCTTTTATAGGTGGTGAAATCTCAATTTCATTTTCTTCAACTGAAATGTCCAAAGGCAAGTACAATTAATTTTTTTCTTTCCATATTTGGCTATAGTAAATTATTATGTAGAATAATAACGAAATAAAGAAATATATTACTCCTTTTTTTAAAAAAAAAAATGACCTATTTTAATTTGACATGGAGTATATGAAAATTGAAAAAACTTGTGTCTTGTGGTGATAAATTAAATATATGTCAAATGTACCAAAATGCCCTTTGTCTTGTATTCTAATTTCTAAACATGACATGTGAAAACTAGAAATTAAAATATTGCCAAAAAAAAGAAAAATTCATTTTTTTTAAATGAATTAAAATAGAAAATAATATTTAGTTTTGAAATGGAGGGAGTAAAAGACATCTACAAGAATTCATCTATGCAAAGTTCACAACATTCAAAAATAATTTCAAGTTGAAATTTTTCACGATATCTAAAATAATTTTAAAATATAATTTGTTAAATCTTAAAAAGTAATTTAAGTTAATTTTGACCACACATTTAATTGCATAAAGTAGCAATTACAAATACAAAACTTCACATGATACATTACAAAGATTTACAATACAATTATATGAAAATATAATTATTTACTAATCACCTAGTTAAATTATTTTAAACAACTTATTTACAATGCATTATTAACTACCTCATGTTACTACAAAATATATAATGTAAAATTTTGTTAATTCTTTTGATTCTCTTTATTTGAGATAGTAAATTTCCTCATCAGGTAGATAGGTCACTTTAAAAAAAAAATTCTTGCTTACTATATTAAATTGATCTCCTATTTTTGACGTATATAAGACAAGATACAAAAGATAATCCTTTCACATTATGATTTATTAAAACGTTCATTCAGTAGGTTCAAGTTTGTCATGCCCCAAAATGACAATGACGGACAAGAACCATATATACTTACTCTACAAAGACTTTACAACGTATGCGAGGATATAAGATAATAACGGATAGGATATTCGATAAGCGTTACATATATACACGAGAGGGTTACATTAACAAAACTATACAATACTACACGATGTCCATGAAGCCTCTAGTCAGTTTAACACACTATACTACAATTGACTAGTTGACATTAGGCCCGTCATGCTTAACCAGATACTTGTACACATAATAAAAAATACTAGGCATAAACTGGATCAAGATTGAGTTGAAGCTCACCAAAATATCAGTTGAAAACGGCAATAGAGCCTAATGTAGACGTCTGCTATTAGGAGGGTCGGAGCCAGTATTAGGGAAACAGTGGAGCTACCACTAGTAGAGGGCCACTTAGGCAGACTCAGTCAGCTATGCGCTCCACATCTAATACTCCAACTCAGTTCTGGAGGCATAGGTATGAGCAGAGTCAGATTTCTAGAGCACCAGACTTATGACCTCAGAGGAGCGCTAGTCGAGGATTACTATCCCACAGTTCACAACATTCAAAAATAATTTCAAGTTGAACTTTTTCACGATATCTAAAATAATTTTAAAATATAATTTGTTAAATCTTAAAAAGTAATTTAAGTTAATTTTGACCACACATTTAATTGCATAAAGTAGCAATTACAAAGATTTACAAAACTTCACATAATACATTACAAAGATTTACAAAACTTCACATAATACATTACAAAGATTTACAATACAATTATATGAAAATATAATTCTTTACTAATCACCTATTTAAACAACTTATTTAAAATGCACTATTAACTACCTCATGTTACTACAAAATATATCATGTAAACTTTTGTTAATTCGTTTGATTCTTTTTATTTGAGGTAGTAAATTTCCTCATTAGGTAGACAGGTCGCTTTAAAAAAAAAATTCTTGCTTACTATATTAAATTGATCTCCTATTTTTGACATATATAAGACAAGATACAAAAGGTAATCCTTTCACATTATGATTTATTAAAACGTTCATTCAGTAGGTTCTTATTTTCGTTTGTTAAACGTCCAAAAAATGAATTTCAATGTATTTAAAAATCAATTTATGTATGGATTAGTATCATTTATTGCTTCGTATGATTCTATAAAAAAATGTTAATAAATAGATATTTATAATTTTAATCTGTTCTCTTGTATAATTTTTAAATAACAATAGGAAAAGGAAAATATTAAAATTAGTCATTTATCTAAGAGAATATGTTTGATTTGATTGTAAAATAAGCATTAGAATACATGATATTTTAATGTTAATTATGAAAACTTAATTAATTTGTAAGCTATTATTTGATTTTATAAATATAAAAAGTTATATTTATTAATATCATGTAATCTCTACTTACATTTCCTATTGTGTTTATTTAAAAATATTATTGATCATTTTTTTTTTTTGGAAAAACTAATAAAATAGCTATAAATATTTAAAATTGTAATATTGGGCCCATAAACATGGGCCCTTCATTATCTAGTTTTGTATATAATCACCTAATTTTCTTTCTAAAAGATCAAGAAAGGCATCATTATGCCGGAATTCGTACATTTAAACTCATCGATAAGGTGTACTAAGAGATTAAAAAAAAATTAGTATTTTTTTTATTAAATTGATATCACTTATGGGTATAAATAGATCCTACTTACAATGTATTTGATAATTCTCAAGGCATTGTGCTTAAAATGTACCGAAAATAAATATCTTAATATATAATCTTCTAAAATATTTTTTTCAATTCGGTAATCACTATTTATATTAGAGCACGATTAATTTAGATTTGCGCCACCCAATAGTCATTCAGGAAAGCATTACTTCATTAAGATTTTTTTGATTTTCAAGATTCAAAATCGAGACCTCTGGTTAAGGAAGGAGCATCCCATCTGAATTCAACGATATTATAATCAACCGTGTGAACCACAGATAAATTTTCTAGTATTTGTATTAAAAAAATCATCGAAAACTTCCTTAATTGAAGCTTTCTAGCTTCCAAAAATTGTTTTTTTGTGAATGAATAAAGTTTGAATAAAATCCTAATCTGTGGTATTTTTCTCTTCACTTTTCTGAGTGAAATATGATTTTTTGTTGTTACTATAGTTCTTGTTGTCAAAATAGTGAGAATTGAATTTTTATTTTTTTCAGAGACATCTATTTTGACCAAATCTAACAAACAATAGTTGATTTGATTTGTTGGTGTTTGTTGTATTTTTAAATTTTTTGTTTTTTGTGTTTGTACAAAAAAGTGTATGATGTTGTTGTTGGTTAATGTTGATGTTCTTGGTGTGTGTGTATTGTATTAGTGTGATGGGTTGATTTATTATTTGTGGGTTGTCATTGGTCTTAGTAAAAATATTATATTGATAAATGGTGATATTGTTGTTGTTCTATTGAATAAATCTTGCTACTGGTTTATTTTTATCAACAGATGAACCATTTGTTGGATGAAATCCTAACAGTTATTCCAACAGATGACATGTCCAAGACTTTGATTTCTTCCAACAGATGGGTCATTTATTGCAACAGATGACCCATCCGTTGGAAGAGATCTAAACAATATTAACAGTTCGATTTCTTTCAATAGATCACTCATCTGTTGCAACAGATAAATGATTTGTTGCACAGATCAGTCATCTTTTTCAGTAGATGAGTGATCTATTGGAAAAAATCACTACAGTATTGAAACTATTTTATTGTTTCTAACAGATCACTCATTTATTGCAACATATGAGTTATCTGTTGCAATAAATCACTCACCTGTTGTAATAGATGAGTGATCTGTTGGAACTATTATTTTACTATGTTATACTAGTTAGATTTACTGTTATCTTTTTTTAATGATGCATTAATCAATTATAACCCTTTTTATTTTCCTCTTATTTTTACATAATAAAAAATGAATCAAGTCCAAGTAAGAAATAAGTGAAGTGGCTTGGTTACGTTCGCCACTCTATGAGCTTATTGTACAAACGATATCTTAATTAGAAGAAAAAAAAAATAAACATAAGAAAGAGGAATGTTTTAAAAAAGATGATCCAAATGCTAATATCCCTTCCACTGAAGAGTTGGTCAAAACTTTCAACATTGATAGTTATCCTATGAGAATGCAATGCGATGGTGCCACAGATTTAACTGGTGATTTTGTGGTAAAGTCATCGATGGAAAAATCTTTTCATACCTTTAGAAAAATACTTTGAGAACAAAAATTGGATGCTTATTTCAGGGACAGCTGCTTTGGGAAATATCTTAATTTATCGAAGGACAACAATGCTCGATTCCAAATGAACATGGTATATGGTCTTCTTAAGCGTAGGTTTATATATGAAAATAAAGATAATATGGATGAGGTATGGATAAATTACTGTGGCATGCCAGTTTATTTTAGTTGGAAGGAGTTTGCCATAGTTAATGGACTAAAATTTGTCATATTTACTGGACTAAAATATTATCTGATATGGGTATCATGGGCTCGAGACCATTTACTAGAAGCCAAGCTCGAGAACTACAATGACTTCAAGGAACGTTTATGAAGATGGACGTATTTAAGCATGATGTGAACTCGCCCAAAGGTTTTAATGCATTGACATATGAAGGATTGCCTTAGGTTCTCTAAAAAACACCCAAGGCTGCCCATTTACACTCCAAACCTGCCCCCTCCTCATTAAGGGTAGAGAAGTCTTTTGCTTCTCATTATGTACTAGACTATTTAAAGAACTCTCTTAGTCTTTGTGATTAGTTAGTTCATTTTGATTTAAGATTTGTAATATTGAACACCATTTCATTCAAAAGAGAGTATACCACCAACATTTTAACATCACAAGTGAAAGGTATTCCACTTATGTTGTGAAACAGCTAGAAACGTGAGTTCTTGAGTGAACCAAGTTCCTCTTGGGTTTGCGTAAGAACTTGGTGCTTGTTAACGTATTTTGTAGAGGTTTTAGAGTTTAATATAATCTTTAGTTACTACATGACATCTTCTCCTTATGTCAAGTTAACTATATTCTTTAACGCTTTAGGTTTGTGTTTGTTGCTTGTACCATTTGTGTCTTGTTGTTGCAGGTGAATCTGGGTTGTTATTGCTCATGTGTGGATTGTTTTGTGCTTTTATATATACTATGGTATCATTTGGTATTAGAGCGAAGGCTGGTCGTGTTCTTACACCACCAATCTTGGCTTCTTCTAATTGAAAATAAAAAAAAGGAGTTGTTGGGTGTCTTGTGTTTGGCCGAGAAGTTGTCTAGATTTAGATATGTTTTTTCTTGTCTTGATAGTTTCATGTGTTAGATTATTGTTCCCTAGAACATTTGAATCTAAAGTCCAAGATTTGAGCTCTTGTTAAGTTGTTGTTGAGGGGTTGAACGATTAGAGGTGTTGTTGTTCATAATTGTTCTTATTGTTGTTCATATTGTTCTTGAGATAATAGTTACCAAAAGGTCTTTTTGATTTGAAAAAGAGAAGAGAGAGACAAAGTCTTGTGTTTGTCTTGGGAATACATTTAAGACAACACCAAATTCTCAAAGAAACAAAAGGCCTCCCAAAAAGCTTACTTACCAAAAGAGTGTCAAACCTTTTTAAAAAAGAACCAAAAGAGGAAAGGGACAAAGCCAAAACAAAAAGGTGTTTTACCAATTTAGTGCAAGTTGGTGAAAAGTTGATGGACACCTTTTGACCTTTGGAAAGAGAGTCCAAAGTCTTGTATCCTTACCCCAAAACCAAAAATCAACACTAAACAAGCAATATTGAACAACTCTAGTTGGAAAACATCAAACTTCAAACAAAAAACAACAATACCAACGACCAAATTTGTGGGCCACGCCAACTACTAGGATCAAGTCATTAGACATTCATAGTTTCTTTCCTTATCTCTACTAGTTTCCTTTTATTTGACTCCTATGCTAGTTGACAACTAAGTAACAACCTATTAAGTTGTGAACTAGTTTTCGAGTACGTCTTTCGTGTTAACGTTCCTTATGGTTCTTTGCTCGTTTATAATTTGTAGTTGTTCTTGGTTCAAGTGTGTGCAAAACTTCCTTGAGTCTTCCAAATCGAAATCCATTCTAACTCAAGAGTAGACTCATTCCCAAGTACTCACAAGTTGATAGCTGGCTTACAACACTTGAAGGGCTAAGTAAGGAAGCCGAGTGTAGAGAGTCTGTGAGAGTATTTTGAACTAACGTTTGCTCGTTTTGTCGTACATTTACAAATGGAACCATATATGGAACCCAAAACTTCCAATGCACCCACCGTGGACCATAATGTTATGAATGCCCTTGTAGCTAGTCTTGAGTCCTTGTCTCAGGACGTGGCTAGAGTGAATGCTACAGTTGAGAAAATGGGAGTAGAGATGTCCTCTATTAGTGGCCGGATGGAAAGCCAACGGAGTTCTCGACCTTCAACTCCTCAAAACACGTCCCCAACCATTACCCCTGAAGACATGCACCAAAGAATATATCCACCAAATGCGTTACATCAAGCCAACCTTTACTCAAAAGGCCGAGGCCATGATAGACCTAGCCATTCCCCACGCCACCAAGTCCCACATGAAAGACTTGGAACCTAAATTCCACCCTTAAATCTGAATCCTCCAAACCAAAATCCTCCAATCCAAAGACCTTCTCCATCAAATGCCAATACACCATACCAAATTCCAAATTTCCAAAACCCGCCAATATAAGAAGAGGGATATGTTAGGGAGAACCAAAAGGAAGGGTATGGAATGTATGATTATCCTTATTTGATGAAAGATGGGATGAGAGGTAAAAGGGTAGGACCAAAGGAAACTTGAGGGCTTGAAGGAAGAGGCGGCCAAGGTATTCGGGAAAAGGATGTTGGTCTTAACACTATCAAAATGGGACTTCGAATCTTTAGGGGGGAAAGAGATCCCGAAGAGTTTATAACATGAGAGTCCGCATAAGAGAGAGTATTTTAAGTAGAAGAAGAGTTGTTACGCCATTGCTCATTTTGAGGGATATGCTACCACGTGGTGGGAGTATGTCAAACATTTTGCCAACGTATTGATTGAGGGGCAACCCCCTCCTTGGTTTTCTTAAGGTATATTATGAGGCAAAAGTATATTCCCGAAAGCTATCAACATGAACTCCTTACAAAATTGTACAACTTGAAGCAAGGAAACAAAAGTGTGTTAGCTTACTATGATGAGTTTCAACAACTCATCTTGAAACTTGATCATAGAGGAGAACAAGTGAGCCACGATATCATCCGGTTCAAGGTCGGCCTAAACAAAAAAATCTCTACAAACATGACAATTCATAAGTTTGAAACTATTGAAGGGATATTTCAAGCGGCTATGGAGATTGAATGAGAAAACAAGGAAAGGTCGGCATATAAAACCAAAGTATACCAAAGGTCCTCGGGTTGGACCAAGGGGAAAGAAGTGAGTCCATAGACTTCGGCATGGAACAAGTACAAACCACCATCAACCAAGGCCCCTCCACCCGTGAACAAGATTGCCACACCACCTCCTCTACGGCTTAAGGGAAAGCTAAATATTCCTTCCAATACCAATAGATTCTAATGCTTTAATTCCATGAATGGGGACACAAGGCTAGTGAGTGTCCTAATTGGAGAAATGTGATATTGAGAGAAGGGAAATTATATTTCTTAAGGGAATAAGTGGGACTTGAAATGGTTGAAAATAAAGAAGCCTCTTAAGATAGAGAGAGAGGAGAGGCCGAGAGGCCTAGTAATGATGATGAAGAGAAGGTTTGTCCTCAAGAAGGTGAACTTGAAGTACCTAATTATTTGGTACAAAGTGTTATGATTAGCAAAGCGTTGGATGATCCTAGCCAATGGGAAAACCTCTTTCATACTAAGCGTCTCATTAAGGGGAGTGTGTGGTCTTTGATTATTGATAGTGGAAGTTGTGCTAATATGGCTAGTTCCTTGATGGTAATTCACTTGAAGTTGCCAACTACTCAACATGCGAGTCCCTATAGACTCCAATGATTGAACGATTGTGAAGAGTTGAAGGTAACACGTCAAGTAGTGATTCGATTCAAAGTTGGAAATTATGAGCACGAGGTACTTTGCGACATCATTCCTATACAAGCTTGTAATCTCTTATTGGGTCAGCCATGGTAATACGATAGGTCGACCAAGAATAATTACCAAACCAACTACTACTCCTTTGAGTTCAAAGGTCAGAAGTACAACCTCCGACCACTATCACCATCACAAGTGTGTGAGGCACATCGATAAATAAAGAGTTTGCAAAAAAAGGGTAAGAAGGAGAAGGAACCCATGGGAAAGAGTATGGAACCTGAGAGTGGGAAGGATAAGGGAAAAGAGGGAGTTTCGGCTTTGAGGGGTAGGGATTCGATGGTAATGTTGGCTCAAAAGGGTGACCTCTTCAAAGAGTATGATGATGCTACTCCCATGCTACTTTTGGCTCATGTTTTGAATGCTAACCCGTCCACTTTCCCAACCCCATCTTCTATTTCTAATGTTTTGCAGGAATCTGATGATGTATTTCCTAGTGAATTGCCATAAGGACTTGCTCCACTTATAGGAATTGAGCATCAAATTGATTTTATTCTGGGGTCTCAATTGCCAAACAAGCCATCTTATAAGAGCAACCCCACGGATACAAAGAAACTCCAATGGCAAGTTGAGGACCTCCTCAACAAAGGATACATCAAAAAAAACATGAGTTCGTGTGCGGTTCCGGTGTTGCTTGTGCCAAAGAAGGATGGGATGTAGAGAATATACGTGGATTACCGAGCCATAAATAAAATTATAATAAAGTATTGTCATCCCATTCCTAGGTTAGATAATATGCTTGATGAACTAAATGACTCTTGTGTGTTTTCTAAGGTTGATCTTAGAAGTGGGTATCACCAAATCCGTATGCAACCGGTGATGAATGAAAGACTGTATTTAAGACCAAGTTTGGTCTATATGATTGGATGGTCATGCCATTCGGTCTTATCAATGCTCCTAGTAACTTTATGCGGCTAATGAATCATGTGATGAAGCCGTTTATTGGAAAGTTTGTGGTTGTGTACTTTGATGATGTTTTAGTTTATAGTAAGTCCCTTGATGAACATGTATTGCATCTAAGGAGTGTGTTGATGTTCTTAGGAAATAAAAGTTGTATGCTAATATTGAAAAATTCTCCTTTGGTGTTGATAAAGTTGTATTTTTTGGATTTATTATAAACTTAAGAGGAGTATAGGTAGATGAATCCAAGATAACCGCTATTAAAGATTGGCCAACCCCTAAAACCGTAGGTGAAGTTTGGAGTTTCCATGGGTTGGAAAGTTTTTATAGGCGGTTCGTCAAAGGATTTTGTACCATTTCCGCCCCCTTGACCGAAATCATCCAAAAGGACCAACCTTTCAAGTGGTGTGAAGAGAAATCTAAGGCCTTTAATACCTTGAAAGATATGCTCATTTCGGCACCATTGTTGCAATTGCCTAACTTTGACAAGATGTTTGAAATAGAATGTGATGCTAGCAAGGTAGGCATAGGCCGCAGTTTTGATGCAAGAATTGAAGCCTATATCTTACTTTAGCAAAAATCTCAAAGGCGTCACTCTAAACTATTCTACGTATGATTTAAAGTTGTATGCCTTGGTTAGACCGTTAGGCAATTGGCAACACTATCTTCGGCCCAAGGAATTTGTTATCTGAATAGACCATAAATCTTTGAAGCACCTTCGGGCACAAGACAAAATTAACAAATGGCATGCCAGATAAATTGAATTTCTTGAAACCTTTCCATATGTGATTCAATACAAAAGGGGTAAGGATAATGTGGTAGTGATGCTTTGTCTAGAAAACATGTTCTTGTGCCCACCTTGATGTCCAAGTTAAAAGGGTTTGAGATTCTCAAGTCTTTATATCCCGAGGATCCTTACTTCACTCCTATCTTTAGGGAAAGTGAAGCCGTGGGTAGGGAAAATAGGCATTCAGATTCTATCCCCTATGTCGTGTTTGATGGTACTTATTTTGGGGATGACAGTTGTGTGTACCCTCTAGTTCTTGGAGAGAGCTGTTTGTGAGGAAGGCACACGACAACGGTCTCATGGGTCACTTTGGAATTGATAAGACCCTTAAAATATTGGAGGAACAATTCTATTGGCCAAGGATGCATAAATATGTTGTAAAGGTTTGCGGCTAATGCATGGGTTGTAGGAGTGCTAAGTCTAGGCTCCTTCCTTACGGGTTGTACACCCCGCTTCCCATACTATTACGTACATGGTTTAATATTTCTATGGATTTCGTATTGGGGCTGCCATAGACTCAAAGGGGTTGGGATAACATCTTTGTTGTTGTTGATCGTTTCTCCAAAATAGCACACTTAATTCATTGCAAAAATAGTGAAGATGTGACTAGTGTAGCTTCATTATTTGTTGAACATGTTGTTAAGTTACATGACATCCCAAGGACCATTGTAAGTGATTGGGACTCCAAGTTCCTTAGTCACTTTCGGAAGTCAATGTGGGGTAGGCTTAGTACCAAGTTGTTATTTTCTATGTCTTGCCACTAACAAACCGATGGCTAAACGGAAGTAGTGAATCAAACCTTAGGTTCTATGCTGCGTTCCATGGTTAAAGGTAAGTTGACGCCTTGGGAAGATCACCTACCTCTCATAGAATTTTCTTACAATTGGGTGATCCATTCAAGCACGGGCATCACGCGTTTTAAATGTGTCTACAAATTCAATCCCCTAACCCCCTTGGATCTAACTCCTTTTCCAAGTAATGTTGTTGTTAGCTTAGATGGAAACAAGAGGGACGAAGCTATAAAAAGGTTACATAACTAGGTAAGGTTGTGGCTTTAGAAGAAGAAGTAATAGGTGGCCAAATGAGTTAACAAAGGAAGAAAACGTCTTGTGCTTGAGCCGGGATATTGGGTGTGGGTACACCTATAGAAAGACAAATTTCCCAACCAAAGTAAGGGTAAATTTCTACCTAGAGGTGATGGTCCATTCCAAGTGCTTGAAATAATCAATGATAATGCCTACAAGATCGACTTGCCTCTAAAGTACCAAGTGCATAACACATTCAACGCGTGTGATCTCTCACAAATTAATACCATTAGAGATAAAGAATCCATGAGTTTGAGGTAAAAGTCCTCTCAAGATAGATAGGATGATACAGGTATCATGGGATCGAGACCATTTACTAGAAGCCAAGCTCAAGAACTACAATGACTTCAAGGTATGTTTATGAAGATGGATGCATTTGAGCTTGGTGTGAACTTGCCCAATGGTTTTTATGCATTGACATGTGAGAGGTTACATTAGGTGCTCTAAAACACACCCAAGGCTTCCCATTTAAATTCCAAACCCGTCCTCTCTTCATTAAGGGTAGAGGAGTCTTTTGCTTCTCATTATGTACTAGACTATTTAAAGAACTCTCTTAGTCTTTGTGAGTAGTTAGTTCATTTTAATTCAAGATTTGTAATATTGAGCACCATTCCTCTCAAGATAGAGTAGACCACCAACATTTGAACATCACAAGTAAAAGGTTCCACTTGTGTTGTGAAACGGCTAGAAACATGAGTTCTTGAGTGAACCAAGTTCCTCTTGAGTTTGCGTAAGAACTTGGTTCTTGTTAACGTGTTTTGTTGAGGTTTTAGAGTTTAATATACTCTTTAGTTTCTACATTACATGTTTTTCTTATGTTAAGTTAACTATTTTTTTTATCGCTTTAGGTTTGTGTTTATTTCTTATACCGTTTGTGTCTTGTTATTGCGGGTGAATGTGGGTTGTTATTGCTCGTGTCTACATTTTTTTGTTCTTGTAGATACCGTGTGGTATCATTATCCTTCTTCTAAACTTATACCTATTCTAACCTAGAAAAAGGCATCCCGCACACCAAAAGGCAAAGGAAAGTCAAGTGATGGTAATGACTTGTTGTCCTTTGTTGGTCCAAGCTTCAAAAATACAAATTTGATGGAAGAGATTAAAGGTAAAAGACTTTCAAAGAAGCACAAACAATCATTGTGCTTGGTTGGTTTGTACAAAATATTATTTGGGTGAGAGACATTAACAACAACGTACCATTTGATTTAATAAAGATCTACGAGGATCTTGAGACATTTAACAGTTATCCTTGGGGTTATGGAGTCATCAAAATGTTTGTCAAATATTTGTTGACTCCATTAACACCAAAGACAGTCAACTTATATGATTTTCCATCGGCTTTCAAGGTAAATATTTATTTTCTTATGATTCATTTATTTTTTTATTGAATAATGCTTTTTATTTATGGGCGTAATTTTATAGGCTTGGACATTTGGAGTCATTTCCTATCTCAGATAATAAGTGAACTACAAAGAAGAAGTTTCATGTCCAAGAATTCTGAGATGGTTTTCGGCCAAAAGTGATAAAAAACAAATTTTGCTGATATTTTCAACCCCCAGAGGTAGCAATAAGTCTAATTCTAATTAATTTTTATTTTAATTAATTATTTATTTAAAAGATTTAATCATCATTTTAATATATGTAGTAATTTATTTTAGATTGTGTATCTGTGACTTGTTTCGACCAATCAAGAGTTGAAGATGCCATTTTTCTTACTTTACGATCTGTGTAAATTTTATCAGAACCAAAGGTAATTGATAGAATAAAAAATAAATTGGTTGAAGCAACAACCATCACAAGAAAAATATTTTTGGAGGGTGGGCTTGTTGTTGATAGTGCTACTGCTAATGGTGTTGGTGATGGAGCTGTTGGTGGTGGTAGTGGTGATGGTGCTGCTGTTTGGGCTAATGATGCTCCTCTTGTAGTTTTTGAAACAACAAATCAGTATGATTATGATCATACTGATTTTACTAATTTTTGTGGTCGATATATCCTTCTTAAATTGGCATACTACAAATTTACGAGATGGTAGTCAATCTTTTGGAGATCTTTCCCCTCCTAGCTTATGTTGTGCATGTAAATGTCAAGAATGTAAGGTGAAACATGATGGAGTGATTAATGCTAATGATACATTAACTGTTGTTATAATGGAATTGACATCTAAGAGGGGTATTATTCCATCAAAGAGGATTTCAGATCCATACATTCCATTAGAGGTTAAGGCTAAGAGGAGAAAGAAAGTAATTTTCAAGGCATTATCAACCATAAAAAAAAAAGAAAAATTGCAACTCCTTTATCTTGCATTTTTTAGCGCTGTACAAGGGCCATAGGAGAGTAGCATGAGCTAAAAAAGTTAAATATTTATCATCTCTTCCAACAAACAAACAAAATACATATTTGTTTCAATAAATGACATATCTGTTTAAAATTATCAATTAAATATAGACATTTGTTGCAATATATTACTATCTTGTAGCATTAGATGCATTATCTGTTGTAATAGATGTCTTATTTGTTGGAGATAATCAAATCGGTCTTTCTACTGTTTTAGTTTGTCCCAATAGATGACCTATCTATTGCAACATATGGGTCATTTGTTGGGAAAAATTAAATCAAGACTTCCTATTATTTTAATTTGTCCCAACAAATGACCTATCTATTGCAACAAGTAGATGATCTGGTGGAAATTATCATACATGTCTTCCTCCTATTTGAATGTGTTCTAATAGATGACCCATATGTTGCAATAGATAGGTCATCTATTTGGAAAAATTAAATCAAGACTTCCTATTATTTTAATTTGTCCCAATAGATGACCTATCTATTGCAACAAGTAGATGATCTGGTGGAAATTATCATACATGTCTTCCTCCTATTTGAATGTGTTCTAATAGATGACCCATATGTTGCAATAGATAGGTCATCTATTTGGACAAATTAAAACAGTAAAAAGACCTATTTGATTTCCTCCAATAGACGAGTTATCTTTTTCTATTTATTTTTTTATCTCTATGATTAGCATTAACAATTTTAGCTTTTCAAGTGGATGTCATAGTAGAAGCTACTACTGAACAACATACTATCACCGTTGATAATCTATGAACTGTTTCCAAAGAGGAAGAAAAAGTGAATCCTGTCAGTTTGGAAGAACGGAACAATTATCCATTTGAAGGGTTCAACATCTCGGATGAGGCTCCAATAAAACTAACAAAGTTGATCAACACCTATTCAGAATGGATTGTGATCGGATGTTAATGTTTCATGCCAACAGGTACATAAATCATTTTTAATAATATTGATCTAGATAATTCTTCTTGTAAAAACATGACGTTAACACATATAAATGATGTAGAAAAGAAGAACACTACAAAGTGAACCAATCGGGTCTTTGTTTTGATATGCTAGACTTTGTTGTTGCACATTCCAAAATGAGGAATTGGTTCTATTTGATGTCACAACCCCAAACTTGCTAGAATGATGAGGTTTAAATGTCATATATCTTACTATTAATACTATATTTAATTTTATCATAGTGTAATCTAAATGTTTGATAATATCTGAAACACATTGATGTCATTTTTTACTACCTTCGAAAGAAGGCCAAGTTGCAAATACAACAATAATACAGATACACGGCAGATAACTATTTTTCAAAGTTTATTTCAATAAAGCTTGCAATAGGTATTGTTAACAACAACTGGAAGTTCCTCAAAATGAGAAATATTTAATCAATATCATCAAAGGTTTTAGCATTCCAGATGGCTTACCTTAGCAGTTGGTCGATGAAGTATACATACCAATAAATTATGGTGGTGACTTCCATTGGGTGTTGGTTGTCGTTGTTCTAAAAATAGGCGTATCTAAGTTTATAACTCGATGTCGGTAAAGAGACATTTTGGGTCATCATTTGAGATACAAAAGCTGGCCAAAATATTGCCTACTTACCTTGATATAAGTGACTTTTTGGACAAAAAAACTCATACTAATTGGTCGATGATTGAAGCATACCACATTAAAACGGGTAATCTAGTTTATTTAGAATATGTTGAAAGAATTGCTCAATAATCCAGTGGTAGTTTGTAGTATGGTGATTAATTTCCATAAATTTCACAACTCTTACATTAATTATAAGATATGTATTATTTAATTCTTAAAAATACAAGGATTGTGGTCTTTTAGTTGTCGCTTACGCCGAGTATTTGAGTGATGGATTACAAGTATCAAATGATGGACTTGATGCCAAATTACTCTATAAAATATATTCTACTCTTTTATGAAATTATGGAAATATGAAGGTTGAGAATCAGTACATAAGCAACATTAAAAATCTACGACGACCAAAGCTAAATTCCACAGCACCGGATGAAGAACAAATGATCAATATTAAGCAGATCCTTATAGCTTGAGTCTGTCAAAGTAACAACCTCTCCTTAGGAATTGTTCGATTCAAAACTTAAATTATAAATATTTAACATTTGTACCCATAAGAAATTTTTACATTTCATTTATTTGTTGATTTATTTAATGTAATTTGTGAAGGCTTCAATTTATTTTATTTTTTCATGAATTTTATTTATCCTTAGGTTTAAACTTATTAATTGATATGGAATACTAGATTTAAATATTTCAGTAGATAATGGACATATGTTACAATAGATGACACATCTGTTATAAATTACCAAACAGATTTAGACATATATTACAATAGATGGATCATCTATTGAAAATTATCAAACAGGTCTTTCTACTATTTTAATTTGTCCCAATAGATGACCCATTTGTTGAAACAAATGGTGCATCTATTGGAACAAACTAAAACAACAATAGAAGGCCTATTTTGATTTGTTCTAACAGATGGCCTATCAGTTGCAATAGGTGGGTCATCTGTTGGGACATATTAAAATCAGCCTTCTACTAGTTTGTTTTATTTTGTTCCAATAGACAAACTAGTTGTTGCAATAGACGGAGTATCTTTTGCAATATATGGATCATCTTTTGCAACATATGACTCATCTGTTGTAACAAATGACTCATTTGTTGGAAATTATCAAACAAATATAGACATATAATTAATATTAAATTCATTAAAGTTGCAAGTGAACATAACAAATGAATACTAAATTTTAGTGAAATTAATTTTATTTATTACCAATAAAATAATGGTTTATCAAATTAGTTTTGAACAAAGGGGATGGTTGGGTTAAAATTTATCTCTGTTAGAAAATTAATTGAGATCAAATTAGCATTTTTCAAAAATTATCATTCTTTTCCAAAATACAAATCAAACCATAATTAATGCATAATAAAAAATGCAAGGGGTCAATCATTTCAAACCATTTCATCAGTTACGAAGAAAAACATTTCATCTTTTCTCTTTCTCTCTCAAAAAACAAATAACAACTACTCAACAGATTGCTCAACCTTTAACAATAGATCGATTTTCTTCTATTTTCGATCACATAGTTATTATTTTTGACTTTCTTCTTGCTTGTATCCATCATTTTCTCTCTCTTTACATTTAAAAGAGTTCAAGAAGAGTTCTATGTTTTTTTAATTTTTTTTTTCAAAAATTAGGGCTTTTTTAGTTAATGATAAAAAAAAAGACTTTTAGTTGTATTATCTTTGAGAATGGGTTAACAATTTTGAGTTTTGATGCTAAAAGAAGTAGGAAGAACACGAGAAAACCCTAGTTTTTATCGTAGTATTTTATTGACAGTCATGGTTTTGTTGATTGGTGTTTATGGTGTTATTGGTGGGTGTTGGTTGTGTTGTTGGTGTTGTTGGCACTATTGGTGTTGTTTGTTTGATTGTTTCTTTGTTGTTGGTTTTGTTATTTATTTTTGTTTTGTTGATGTTATTCGAATTGTTAATGGTGTTGGTATTGGTGTTGGCATTGGTTGTGTTGGTGTTGGTGTTGGTGTTGGTAGTGTTGGTGTTAGTGGTGTTGGGGTGATGTATTGCTCAACAGATTACACATCTATTGGAAAGGTGTAAGACCTGATGCAATTTCATCCAACGCATGGCCTATCTATTTGCAAAAGATGGGCCATCTGTTGGAAGTTATCAAAACAGAACTGCTACTTGTTTGATTACTTCTAATAGATGACCCATCTATTACAACAGGTGAAACATCTGTTGAAAGATATTAAAGTAGGTATTCCAATAGGTGTAACATTTGGTGGAATAAATCAAAACAACTCTTTCAATAGATGACCCATTTGTTGCAACAGATGGATCACCTGTTGCAAGAAATCAAACCAGTACTAGTTTTGTTTTGATAACTACCAATAGATGACCCATCTATTGTAAAAGGTTAGTAACCTATTGCAAATGATGCATTATCTGTTGCACCATATGGGTCATCTATTGCAACAGATGGGTGTATTTATTAAATTTTTTGTCACCTTTTTTTAAAATTATGCAGACATCAATTGTAATGTCTTTTTTATTTTTCTCTTATTTGTAGATAAATAATGTCTCCTAAAAGAAGAGAAAGTGAAAGTGGATCAACTTCTGACCAACCAACAGAAAAGGATAAAGTACAGATGGATTCAAAGAAGATGACTGAACAGTCTCTTTCAAGAAAAAGTGAAGGCAAACCTGTTGTAGACAATAAAGCTGAGAAAAGATATGAAAACAAAAGTGATAAAAATGGTGAAGCAGAGGAAAACAATGTTGAGAGAGGTGAAGAAGGGTCTGTATAGGGTGGTAATAAAAATAAAAGTGAGGATGAAGATGGTGAAGATAAAAAGAAAGAGAAGGAAGTAGAAAGAAAGAAGGGAAAAAATAAGAAAGAAGATAGATATGAAAAAAGAAAGATAAAGATGACGATGATCAAGATGATGATAATGCATTATTGATGGGAAATGAAGTTAGATCAAAATCCTAGTATGATTATGTCAAAACTATTAGTATTGACAGTGTTTTAAGTTGAGATGCCGATAGACAACCCTGCAGATTTAAATAGTGATTTTGTAGTTATCTCTTATGGGTAAAAGTTTTGATGAATTTAGGATGATTATGAGGGAGGAAAAACTTGAGGATCATTTTAGGTCCAGTTGCTTTGGGTATTTTCTTAACCCGTCATAGGACAACACTGCATGCTTCTAAATAAATATGGTATATGGTCTTTTTAAGCGCAGGATCAAGTATATGGGTGATGATAAAGATTTGAAGGATGAGGAGAAGATGGATGAAATATTGATTATGATAAAGATTTGAAGGATGAGGAGAAGATGGATGAAATATGGATTATCTACTGTGTTATGCCGGTTTGTTTTGGCATGAAAGAGTTTGCCATAATGATTGGCTTAAGATGAGATCATCCAAATGAAGATCTTCCCAAGGTAACACCTATCAAAAAGTACAAGGCAAGCAGGACACCCAAACCACCACTATCAAAGAAAGTTATGACATTGTCCAAGCGACCACCTACCCAAACCAATGAAGGCAATAAAAAAATAAATGTTTTGTTAAAGCTTGCAGAACCTAGCTAGAAAGTTGGGAAGTTCTGAACTGATCTCAAGAGTATGAAGATCTCAATTAAGTACAGGGAGCAATTATGCTTAGTTTGGGTTGTTCATTCCATTATATGAGCAAGAGACAACAACAAAGTAATAGAACCTGAAATTTTGGTGGTTACTTAGGATTTCGATAGATTCAACAGATATCCCTAGGGATATGAAAGCTATAAGTTGACTTTCAAATATTCATTAACAAAACTATACCCAAAGATGATTAGCTTATACGGCTTTCCTTGGGGTTTCATGGTAAATTTAATCACTATTTGTTTACTCTTTCATATATTTATATTGAATAATTATTCTGAACTTTTTCTATTTGCTTAATGTTTACATTTTTAGTTTTGGGCATTTGAAGTTATTCCTCACCTCCGAAAGTAGTTCAAGGATTACTCGGATGAGGTCACTCACCCAAGGATCCTTAGGTGGTTAGCTGCAAAGAGCAACCCAATAATGAAGGACCTTGATCTCTTTAACCCTATAGATGATGCAGTAAGTCTTCTTTCAAGTAGAATAATTTGACTCAAAAGGAAGATAGTGCAACAGATGGGTTATATATTGCTATAGATGAACCATCTATTGCAATTTATCTTAACAAATTACCTATCTACTGCAACTTATGCAACAGATAGGTAATTTTTTGTAACAGATGGGTAAATTGTTGTAGAAGTTGTATGTGTTAACATATTACCTAATTGAATGCAAATTATTATTTGATTTAAGCATATTTACTTTTATTTATAGGTTTTGCATCCATGGATTGTACCTACTAATCAAGAGTGGGGATGCCTTCTTTTGTTACTCTAGGACATGTTTATACAAAAGCAATACCAATGATGGAGTTAATAAAAAAGAAATTGGTTGGAGCAAGAGCCATAAAGAGCAGCTAGGGAAGGTCAGTTTGTTACTGCTGAGCCTCATGTTGAGGCTCTTCATGACCAATCTGTTGCAACAAATTTAGTTGTTTCTTGTGGGGGTTTTGGTGGTGATGGTGTTGCTGGTGGAGTTATTGACGTTGGTGCCATCTATACAGATGCTGCTGCCAGGCATGATGATGAGCATGTCTATGCTGATCAAGGAAAAAAATATGTTTGAAACCAAATTTAACCTTCTAAAAGATGATGAGGTCCAACTCACCCCTTTTAGTGGTCCCTCTTCAAGCTCATAT
Organism: Capsicum annuum; assembly: GCF_002878395.1. Classification (NCBI taxonomy): domain Eukaryota; kingdom Viridiplantae; phylum Streptophyta; class Magnoliopsida; order Solanales; family Solanaceae; genus Capsicum; species Capsicum annuum. Next base: position 173,366,728 of record NC_061122.1, read on the forward strand.
TCTGTTTACAAATGCCAAAAGTGTAAGGACAGACAGGATGAACTCATATAAAAAATAGATACTTTCACTTATGATATCAAGAAATTGGAATACAAGAGAGGTGTGATACCATCAATGAAAGTGAGAGAGCAATACACTCCTACACTAGAGGTTATGAAGAAGAAAAAATCAATTGGAATTGTACTCTGAAATAGGACATTAAGAAAAATTGCAACTCCTCCTCCTTCAAAAGTTGATGAAGTTCAAGGGTCCATTAGAGAGCGTGGACCATTAAAGTAGGTGGAAATATACACATTAGTTGACCCCATTAGTATGGATAATATAAAAAGGTACATAAGATCCAAGCATGCCGAAACAAAGTTCACCATGAATCCACTATCCTCCAAAGACTTCAAGAAGATGACAAGTATGAGGGAGTGGTATGAGAATAGGGTAAGTTTACTTTTTATAACCCAACCTTCTAATATACATTATTTCTTACATTCTAAGTAATATTTTTTTAACAAATTACCCATCTGCTGCATAAGTTGCAGTACATTGGGTAATCAGTTAACACATGTTCAGATAAGTTACAGAACAGATGAGTTATTTATTGCAACAAATGGATAATCAGTTGCAAAAGGGATCCATTTGTTTCAACAGATTACAAATTTATTGCATAAGTTGTAGTAGATTGGTAATCTGTTTAACAAATTCATAGAACCTATGCAACATATGGACAATCTATTACAACAGATGGTCCATCGATTACATCTTTCTAGTTTGTTTTTTTAAAATTACTAACCTATTTAAAAATTGTCTTCTTATATCACAGTATGTTGATAAAGTTCTTTTCTACATGAAGGCAAGGCACCTCGCATTCACAAAATCTTATGATATTGGAAATAGGTTAATGGAATTCAACTTCTACAATAATTTTAAGAGTAGGTACGATAAACTCAGTAACATAGCCACAACTCTCGGTGCCCCAGGACTTGAGGAGTTAATTTCTAAGTTTGAATATGATGAAGGTCTAATTGACTATGTTAGAGGAAAAAGGTCATATCCACATCACATGGATTAGATCGGGGCAAAGAGAATTCTTGCAGTTACAAACCTAAGGAAAAAATATTTTATGGCTCTTAAGATCCGTCTCTATGAGGGATGCATGAATGTTTATGACTACAACTTACCTATCTTCGAGGAGTGGATTTTTTTACCAACATGCAACCCCTATTGGACTTTCTCCCCTAAATTGTTGAAGCAAAGTGACTTAATACAACACTTGCCAGAGAAAGTGCCCAATGAAAAATGGTCTTTTGAAGGTCGAAAAATGAACTTTACCAAAAATGTTATCGGTGCTGTGTGTGGGTCATACACGTATACACATATCGAATGTTTGTTAACCGAAACAGAAATATCAAAGCTAAGGACCTTATTGAATGAAAACATTGTGGAAAAAATATAAGAGGTTTGGGCTGCTGGGTACTATATGAAAGTTTGAAGCCTGTGTATAAAAAAATGTAAAAACATGATAACAATTTTTATGTAAATATTCAAGTTAATTGTATTGGTTAAGTAATGACAATTTTTAATTTTTTTATGTTTGATGACAATTATATTATTTTATTAAATTTGCAAACTTATGAATTATTACAAAAAATAATTACTAAGTTCAAATATTACATCAAGTGCATTATATAGATATAAACATCTGCATAATTCAACAGATGACTAACCTGTTGCAACTGATGTCTCATCTATTGAAAGAGATCAAACATATATAGACTTATCTACATTGCATAATGTAACAAATGAGTAACCTATTGCAGGATATGTCTGATCTATGAAAATTATCAAACACATATTTTATCTGTTACAACAGATGAGTAATTCATTTAAAATGACCAAACAAATAAAAACATCTATTGCAACACATGAGTAATATGTTGAATATAACCAAACAAATAAAATTATTTGTTGCAATAGATGAGTCATCTGTTGCAACAAATGAGTATATCTATTTAATAATTTTCAACAAATGACTTATCTATTGTAATAGGTTAAATCTGTTATAATAGGTTATACACTTAGTTGATCATGTAATTACAATAAGATTAATTAAAATTGTAATTAAACTTATCAATTCATCTTTAATTTTAGTAAAATTAATTTAGTTATTACAAATAATGGCTTAATTTGAATCATTTCAAGTAAAATTGGTCAATTGATTACTCTACTCAAAATAAACACACTAGTTGATCACATAACAATAGTGAGATCAATTGAAATTGTAATTAAAATTATCAATTCATCTTTAATTTTAGTTAAATCAATTTAGTTATTACAAATAATGGCTTAATTTGGATCATTTAAAAAAAATTGGTTAATTGTTCACTCTACTCGGGATGAACACACTAGTTGACCATGTAACAATAATGAGATCAATTGAAATTGTAATTGAACTTATCAATTCCTCTTTAATTTTAGTTTACTCAATTTAGTTATTACAAATAATGACATAATTTGAATCATTTCAAGTAAAATTGGTCAATTGATCACTCTACTCAGGACTAAAACAGTAGTTAATCATGTAATTGTAATGAGATCTATTGAAATTAAAATTGAACTTGTAAATTCATATTCAATTTTAGTTAAACAAATTTAGTTATTATAAATAATGGATTAATTTTAAAAAAACAGATGGCTAACCTGTTGCAACAGATGACCCATATGTTGAAAATTATCAAATTGTTATAGACATCTGTTGAAGCATATGATCAACCTATTACAACAAATGACTCGTCTATTGGAAATTATCAAACATATATAGAAATCTATTGCAATAGATGACCTATATATTAGAGATTATCAAAAAAATAGCATATCTGTTGCAGCAGATTACCCATCTGTTGGATGATCTATTTTTATCTGAATCAATTTTCTATCTGAAGTAAGAAAAAAGATAAAATACTAAGGAGCTCAATTTAGGATAACTTTAAAGTCCCATATTTTGTTATCTTATCTTTTCAAATGTTACTGTCTCCTCTTTCTTCTCAAAGGTCCTACCACAATCTCCAATATTTAAACCAACATCTAGAATTTTCTCTCAACCCTAAATATTTTTCTCCTCTTTCTCTCCTCAGATCTCACCAAACAAAAGATTTCTCTCTCCTCTTTCTCTCTCTCACCAAATCAAAAATTTCAATAAACATGGAAACTCCTTTAGTGTTTTGATCTTTTTATTTTTGACATGCATGGTATGGTACACTATTGTTTGCCTTCTTGTCTTCTTCTTTGCCTGTTTCATAAAATTTTCATGTCTTCTTTGATGACTTTTAAACTTTTCAATATTGCATAAGTTATTTAATTTAAATAGCTATAAAATTGTGTATATCATATTTTTCCTTATTATTTATTTATGAACCATTTTTTATTAAATAATTGAAAAATCATGACCCTTGAGTTCTTCCAACAGATGGCCCATCTGTTGTAACAGATTGGGCATCTCTTGGAAGAACTCAAAACCTAGATTGAGTTCTTCCAACATATGATGTAACAGATTAGTCATCTATTGGAAGAACTCAAAGCCCTTGTTGGAACTAATGGTGTTGTTTGTTTGCTTGTTGTTGGTTTTGTTATTTATTTTTATTTTGTTGATGTTGTTGTTGATATTGTTAGTGTTGTTTGTATTGTTGGTGTTAGTATTGGTGCTAGTAGGGGTGTTGGTGTTGCAACAGGTGGAACATCTATTGGAAGATATTAAAATAATTCTTCCAACAGATTCCCCATCTATTGTGACAGATGGATCAACTATTGGAATAAATCAAAATAGTTCTTCCAATAGATGACCAATCTATTACAAAGGATGGATCACCTATTAGAAGAAATGAAACCAGTAGCAAGACAATTTTGATTTTTTCCAACAGATGACCCATCTATTGCAATAGGTTGGTCATCTATTGCAACAGATGATTCATCTGTTGGAACTTTTTATAATGTGTTGTATTTATTGAAATTTATGTTACCCCTTTCTTATATTATCCAGACATCAACTGTTATATTTTTTTTATTTTTGTCTTGTTTATTGATAAAAGATGTCTCCTAAAAGAAAATAAAGTGAAGGTAGATCAACTTCTGACCAACCAACAAAAAAGGCTAAAGTTCAAATAGATTCGAAGGAATAAGGTGCTTGTAGACGGAACACTCATATGTGGGAGGTGTTACTGCTCAGGTTATCATGATGGCACATGTAAAGTATAATGATCTTGTGAATATTATTTTTTACCAATTAGGCATTGATTTTTCAAACAAAATCCTATATTTTACAGTTAAGTTTGATTGATCCGAACTGATAAGGCTGAGGGACCAAGAAGGTGGTGTTGATACCCTGTTATAATTTAATGATGGTTTTGCTCATGTTTATGCATCAAGTTTGGAGAAGGGATCAAGATTGGATGGTAGTGTAGAGATTTAATAGTTATTGGATTAGTTTTAGGGGTGCAATGGAGTTTGAGAAAGAGTGCTAAAGACTATCTCATCTAAGACTTTATTAAAGAAGAAACACAGGGTGGACTGGAGTTGTGCACTTTGACTGGTAACTGCGACTAGTGATCGGGGTCTGAATGATCACCTCGAAGGAAAGAAACACAAGTCAAAGAAAGTTGATTTATGAGGACCGAGGGATGGGAAAAACTATAACTAAGAATAAAACTTGCATCAAAACTACTGAAGTTAGAATAAGGGATCAAGCCAAGGTGGTGGCAATTTTAACTTATTTTAACTTGCCACTTCCCATCTTGGCTTTATCCCTTATATTAACTTCTGTAGTTCCGGCACAAGTTCATTCTTAGTTGTAGTTCTTCCTATCACTCAATGCTCGCAAAGAAAATTCCTTAGAATTGTATTTCTTTCCTTTGAGGTGATCATTCAGACCTTGCTCACTAGTCACAGTTACCTGGCAAAGTGCACAACTATAGTCCAACTTGTGTTTCTTCTTTAATAAGGCCTGAGATGAGATAGTCTTTAGCTCCCCTTTCTCAGACTCCATTTCACGCTTAAAACCAGTTCAATCACTATTGAATCTTTACATTACCATTCAATATTGATCCCTTCTCCAAACTTGATACATAAATATGAGAAAAATCATCATTAAATTGTAATAGGTTATCGACAACCTTTTTGGTCCCTCACCCTTATCAGTTTAGACCTATCAAACTTAACTGTAGAATGCAGAATATTGTTTGAAGGACCAATGTCTAATCGGTAAAAAATAACATTCACAAAATCATTGCACCTTATGTGTATTGTCACGATAACCTGATCAGTAATACCTCCCACATATAAAGTGGATCCATCTACAAGCACCTTATTATTCCTACCCCATCAGTCAGTGACGGATACAAAATAGTGTTTTATCTTTAGTTCTGTCACAACCCAAACTAGGGTCTGGCTGTGACAGATATCTCAAGTCCACCAAGGATAGGAGACCACCCCCTTAACCCAACCTCAAGAGCACAATAATAATCATAATAATTCAGAAGCCAACTAAATAGTAATAAGAAAATGGATAAATGACACAATGAAACTAACTATCAAAATAATAACCAACCAACCCACATTTGTTCACAATAGCCTCTAAATCAAGAATACTAAGCAAGTCGGCACATTCCTCTGATCATTACCAAGAGAATCCAAAAGTACTGAGTCAAAATAAGAGAATATGGAAATGATAAGGCCTTCCTGAGGATATAGGCTCACCACTTCACAGCTGCTTGAAAATATGCTAATCCACCTAACGCTGAACAGGGATAAAAGAAGTGTCTTCGGGCCCTACGTTATGAAACAGTGTAGCATCCTAGGATGGCTTACGGGGTGAGCTCTAGCATATAACTCAGAGGAAATGATAACATAATGCGATTTCCAAAAATTAGTGAAAATCACAATACACACATTTATATACATATATATAAAAGATGCCGGGACAGGTAACAAGGTTTTAGCATGAGATTTTAAAACCATTAACCTGGACTATGTAGCTCTAACCATGCTAAGGGAAACCACGGTCTATATGGGTTCAGCTTCCCTTACTGAAAGTGCCCCAGTGCATGTTAGCCACATGAACTGGAGAAATCCGAGGAAGGGCCAAAGCTACTAAGGATCCAACCATTCTAATTAATATATATATGTATAATGTGTGAACTATGCACACGATTCCTATGTCGGCAAATTTGGTTTCCAGTATCGGTCCCCCTGGGACCTCCACCTTCCATGGAGAGATACACAACCACCTTTAAGCCCAAATTAAAACAATTTTCACACATTTCCTTCCAATAACCAATGAGTTATTCAATCAGACATTTACCGTTGGTACCATCATACCGAATAAAGTTAAACTTGCAAGTCAATCCTAGTATGCCATTCTAAACCAATTAATCAAATTGATTCCAAAGTTCTAATTTAAAACAAATACATGGCTACCAAGTCCATTCAAAATCAATTTATGTATAATTAGCCTTTTATGCAATGCAAGGTTTCAAAACTGAAGTAATTTAAGTAAATATCCATATTTTAAATCAATTTCACAAATTGGGTTGAGGCTAAACCCAATTCCAAACTATTAAACTATCAAACTTGGGGAAACCCATGTTCCCTGTTCCAATTTCCACACCCATGCATTTAATTAGTTCAAAATAATGAAAATATAGCATAAACAATCAATTCAAAACCATGGGAATTCAATTCATGTAATAACAATTCCAAACCCCTTAACCCAATCCAACAATTAAACCACATGGATAACAATTAAATACATGCTTTTGATATAAAATCAATTTAGAGAAGAGATACATGCCTGAAATACATAAGAATTTGTAATTAACTTGAAGTTTTGAGTTCGGATGATGAATGCACAATGAAACCCTTGATTGTTCTTGTGTTTTGTGTTTGAGAGTGAAATAGAGGGATTTGATTATTGAAAATTGATGGGAATGGGACTACATTATATTTAAAAATAGTGGAAAAAGTGAAAAGACTAAAAGCCCTTCACCCCAAGTGAATAAAAAGAAAAATGTACAAAATTTTTGCCTTGGCGTGGCACACCAATATCGCAAAGGCTATCCTCCATGCTACGCTAAGGTTGCATAGGGTAACCTCCATGACACGATGAAAATGTGGATGCTCACTGCCTCGAAGTTCCAAAATTACCCAAAACCTTTTCCAAAAGTTCCAAAACCTTCCAAAATTACCTTTTTAACATCCCTAAATACAATCGAGTCAAAAATTGATATTACGAACACGGGAAGGTCAACAATAAATTGATCAAAATATTAAGGCTCTTACATTATCCCCCCTTAGTATTATTCATCCCTGAATAATGAGTTAGGAAATTTTTAGCATGAGAATAGCAAGAATATATCTGAATCAAATAATAAACTCAGATAATGAAAAGAGGAAAATGAAAGTCCTACCTTAAACACTTTCATCAAACTGAGGAAACAGAATAAGTCTTTAGCCTTCATATCTTCCTCAGCTTCCCATGTAGCCTCTTCTACCTTTTGGTTTCTCCAAAGGACCTTCACTGAAGCTACATCCTTGGTCCTCAAGTACGAACCTACCTAACAAATGTCTCAATCGACAACTCCTTATAAAATAAGGAATCTATAACACCAACAACTTAAACAACCAATATCAAGGAAGGATCACCCATACACTTTTTCAGCATGGACACATAAAACACAGGATGGGCAAGTCCAAATCATAAGCAACATTCCCGATTCTCTCCAAAATATGATACAGACCGGTGTAATGAGAAATGAGTTTCCCCTTCTTCCCAAATCTCATGACTCCTTTCATAGGAGACACCTTTAGGAATGCCCAATCATTTACTTCAAACCCTAATTCTCTTCGCGTCAAATCTATATAGGACTTTCGGAAAATTTGAGTAATCTTAAGTCTTTCTATAATCACTTTTACCTTTTCCATGGCTTAGCGAACAAAGACAGGACCAAACAACCTAATCTCACTAACCTCAAACCATCTAATAGGAGATCTATACCTCCTACCATAAAGAGTCTCAAAATGAGCTTTCTGGATACTCAAATGATAACTATTATTGAATGCAAAATCAATATGAGGTAAATAGTCAATCCAACTTTCCTAAAAATCAATTACACGGGCCCTTAGCATAGCATATCCTTCAAAGTCTGAATAGTATGCTCTGCTTGTCCTTTCATTTGGGGGTGGAAAACGGTGCTAAGGTTCACCTGTGTAGGACTCCTCTAGCTCCTTCAACTCAGCTAGAGTCATTCTATAAAAATAAATAGAAATAGGATAGGTATCCAATAAAAGATCAATCCCAAAGTCTATTTCCCTATCAAGAGAAATTCCAGGAAGATCATCGAGAAACACTTTAGGAAACTCACTGACCACTGGGATAGATTGCAAAGAAGGACTTTTGGAGTTACAATCCTTAACCCAAATTAGATGATATAGACACCTTTTTAAAATAAATTTCTGAGCTCTAAGATAAGAAATGAACCTGTCTTTAGGCACTAAAGCACTTCCCTCCTATTCAATTACTATCTCATTAAAAAAGTGAAAACTGAATTTTTTAGTCCAATAATCCAAAGACCATAGCATGAATAAAGACAATATATCCTATGATCACATCAAAATCTACCAGATCTAACTCTATTAAATCCTCCAATGTCTCTCTATGAAAGATAGACACTACACAACCCCTATAGATTTTTCTAGACACAATAGAATCACCCACCAAGGTATATACAAAAAAAAGGGTCAAAAATACTCTCCAGACCAAAACCAAAATGCACAACTACATAAGGGATCACATAAGAAAGGGTAGACTCCAAGTCAAGCAAATAATACACATTATGAGAGAAGAGTTGTAACATACTAGTAACAACATATAGAGATACCTCAAATTCCTAGCTAGTAGCAAGTGAATAGAGGTAATTTCGACCAATGTCGGTCCTAGAAGTAGCTTTCTTTAGCATAAGAGCTAAAGACGTGGCAACCAAAACTTTAATAACTCCAGTAGCAACCTTGGTTGAAGGATAATCTCATTGAATGTGACCCAGCTGGCCATAATTATAACACCAATTCCTCTTTTCCTTGTAATAGACACGATGAAGATGCCCATAAAAATTACAAGAAGGATAAGGTGGGGCTGACTGAGCTTTACTAGCCTAACATTGGGCACCTTGTTCTTTAGAACTACTGCTAGCCTGAGAACGATGATTTCTTAAAGGCTTAGGATAAGGAGCACTAGCAGACGGATAAAAATTGCCTTAGTTCTTCTTCTTAGTCCATTGTCTACCATATTTCCTACTATTCTGTTGACCCCACCCTGCTCTGAATACCTAAACTTTTTATTCTGCCACTCTCCAATTTATGTCTATTTCCTTTTCTCATCCTTAACCTGTTGAATATAAACTACAATCCTAGAGATGTACATTGTATTATTTAACGTTGCAGTCATACACTTTAATACCAAGTCTCAAGACAACCCAAAAGAAAATTCTTTATCTTGGATCTCTGTTTAGACACCAACTAAGGAGTATATCAATCCAACTGCTAAAATTTCAATGCATACTTCTTCACACTTATCTTACCTTGCTTTAGATTAAAAAACTCCTCAACCCTAGCTTACCTCAACTTTTGAGAAAAGAAGTGATCAAGAAAGGCACTCAAAAATTTATCCCATAATATCAGCTCTGCATTATCACCCTCAACTGCTCCTACTCCTCATACCACTGATAGGCTATATCTTTCAGCTAATATGCAGCAAACTCTACACCTTTAAAATCAGTAATATAAATCACTCTGAAAATTTACTCCATCTCATTTACAAACCCCTAAGGATACTCCTCAACCTTAGAGCCTATAAAGGTAGAGGATTCAACCTCATGAACTGGCCAACCTGAGTAACCTCAGATGAAGGAGCAACAGAATATACCTAATTAATATGATGAGACTAAGATGTTACCAACTGAGTGAGAAAATGAACAGACCGACAGAACTTCATAATAGAGATTTCCCCCCTGAGGTGGCTAATTATAAGCATCATGAAACACCTTGATCTTAGGCCCATTGAAATTTTCTGAGATTTGAGCTCACTGTCCTTGTAATGACTCACCATATGAGTCATACGATATGGATACAGGTCAGGCGGCCTAACTCGTAAGATGTCCACTGAAGGGTGGTTGGGTTTCTACAGTGGTTACAACCTGGTGGTATGAGTTACTTGGTTTGGTGATAGGTCGTTAGGATAATCCTTCATAAAATCAGAAACTTAGTGACTTGACTTGGTTCTAAGTATGAGTGTCTCACTAAGAGCCTTGAGGATAGGTCACGAGTCATTGTGACTAATCATATGTTGTCCAGTGTAAATTCCGTAGGATTCAATCTTGGGTACAACTGGACCATACAAGTCATATGGTTTGGTCATGAGTGGGGGTTAGAGAGTTATTTAATGGATAGTATGTGGGTGTCCAACTCATTATCATGGTGATGACTTGATGGTACGAGTCATATGTTGTGGTCATAAGTCACGGGGTTGACTCGTAACGACCTGAGAGAATTTTATAGTTTTAAGTTAGGAGCATTTTGGATATTTCCCTCTTTAACTCCTTTAGATACCACGACATAAAAGAACTTTTGGGACTTCATTAACCTATAATTCTCAATCAAACATTTATAATATCACTCAATCTCTTAGTTCAAGGAAAGGCTAGGGTTATTTTAAGAAAATTAACTAGGGGATTTCAAGAGTGAGTCTCTCTATCTTCCTTGGTGTCTAAGGCATGTTACTCCTCTCTCATTGTTATTTTACAAAGAACATGTGTTTTAATGTTTGGTTTTCATGGTATTGTTATGATTTTGACTTAATGGTTGGATTTTTTTTGGATGTTTATGGTTGAATAATGTTTCTCATAGTTTAATGATGTTTCTTTCATGCTTTTAATATGATTTTAACATTGTGGAATGCATGGTAATGGTAAATAGAGTTAAGGGTACTTTGGATTACCCCAAATTACTTGCTTATGATTTTGAAATACATGTGTCCTCAACTTGTTTGATAAAATGCAATGAGAATGATTTTGTCACATAGTTTGAGTATTCTTGAAATCTTTGCATTGCATAAAAGGTAATGGAACTTAAATTGGTTTGGTTGGTTTTAAATGGTTTGAAAAGGCCTTGGTGACCATGGTTTTGATTTAATTAAAAACTTAAGAGTCAACTTGGTTTAATGGTTTTGGTACAGCATGAAAGAAAAGACTTGTAAGCTTTAGTTTTGGTATGACGATACCAAAGGTTAATGCCTAATAAAATACTCCTTGGTAAATGGTTGGAATGTGTAAATGGTTTTAATATGGGCTTAAAGGGGGTGTAGCAAACCCATGGAAGATAGAGGTTTCGGGTGGGACCAATACTGGAAACTCATGTTTGCCAATATGAGGTTTGGTCATACTAACCGTGTGCATGATGTTACACTTTATATTTTGGGAGATGTACTAGTCATCTCAGGTTTTTTTCTCCAAACGTGCGGGTAAAATGTGCTGGGGACCTTTCAGTAGGAGGAGCTGAACCCATATAGCCCCGTGGGTGCTTTTAGGACAGTAAAGCTACACAACCTAGGTAAAGGTTTTAAACTGATAAGGAATTATCTGCATATTGGACTTGTTCAAGTGGCCATTAAGCCACTCTTTAGACAGGGTCTAGACATCCCTATCTGTGCTATCCTAAAAGATGCGCGTCTATTAAATTTTGACGACTCACTCTTAGGAATTATCCAGAGTAACCTAGCCGACGGCCCATTATACTTTAACTGTTACCCTAATTTCTCAGTAGACATTAATGATCCTAATATCATGGATGTTTTAACTCTTAATGTTAAAACAAAAAACATGAACAGTAAGGATAATACTAGAGAAATAGCGATAATATACAGAGTATACTATCGACTCATGGGTACAACTCTAGCGCC